>NW_024871403.1:100000-145106 GCF_019054845.1 Dipodomys spectabilis | reverse complement strand
TACCAATTACCATCACCCTACCCCTCACCCAAACCCTAATCCTCTCCTTAACCCTAAACCTAACCCTTATGTAACCGAAACCCGCAACATCACCATCATCCTAACCCTAACCCTACCCCTAATCCTAAAGCTATTCTTCACCCGCACCTTAACCCTAATTCTAACCCTAACCTAACCCTAACCCTCACCCTCACCCTCACACTAACCCTAACTCTAACTCTCACGCTAACCCTAACCCTCACCCTAAACCTAACTCTAAACGTCACCCTAAACCTCATCCTAACCCTTACCCTCACTCTAAACCTAACCCTAACCCTAACCCTCACACTAATCCTAACCCTCACACTAACCCTAACTATACCCCTCACCCTAATCCTCACCCTAACACTAATACAAACCCTAATCATCAGCCTAACGCTAACCTTAACCCTCACCCTCACTCTAACCCTCCCCGTCAACCTAACTCTCACTTTTACCCTAACCCTCAATCACAACCCAACACTCACCCTCATCCAACCCTCACCCTATCCCTTAACCTAACCCTAAACCTCACCTTAACACTCATGCTAACCTTAAACCTTACTCTCACCCTATCCTAATCCTAACCCTTACCCTCGTCCTAACCCTATTCCTAACCATAACAT
The DNA here is from genome assembly GCF_019054845.1 of Dipodomys spectabilis. Classification (NCBI taxonomy): domain Eukaryota; kingdom Metazoa; phylum Chordata; class Mammalia; order Rodentia; family Heteromyidae; genus Dipodomys; species Dipodomys spectabilis. The sequence continues at coordinate 144,462 of NW_024871403.1, read as the reverse complement.
TCACATTAAACCTAACCCTCACCCTAAACCTAACCCTACCCCTCACACTAACCCTAAACGTAAACCTAATCCGCACGCTCAACCTAACCCTTACCCACACCCTAACCCTAACCCTAACCCTAAACTTCACCTTAAACATCACTCTAACCCTAACCCTCACCCTCATCCTAACCCTCACCCTAACAATTACCCTCACCCTAAACCTAAACCTAACCCTGACCCAAACCTAACCCTTACCCTCACGCTAACCCTAAACCTACCCCTCACCCTAAACCTCAATCTAACCCTAACCGTAACCCTAATCCTCAACCTGACCCTAAACCTAACCATAACCATAACACTAACCCTCACCCTCACCGTAACCCTCACCGTCCCCCTAACCCTCAATCTACCCTAACACTCACCGACACACTAAACCTCACACTCACCCTCACCCTAACCCTCACCTTCACCCTACCCCTCACCCTACCCCTCAGCCTAACCCTAACCATCACCCTAACCCTAACACTCACACTAACCCTAACCCTCACCCTCAACCTCTACCTAACCTTAACCCTACCCCTCACCCTAAACCTCATCCTAACCCTAAACCTAACCCTAAGACTCACACTAATCCTAAACATAACCCTAAACCTCACTCTCACGCTCACCCTCAGCCTAACACTAACCCTCACCATAACCCTTACCCTCAAACTTCCTTAACCCTAACCCTAACCCTAACCCTATCACTAATCCTAACCGTAACCCTAACCCTCACCCTAACCATAACCCTCACCTTCACCCTCAACCTAACCCTAACCCTAACCCTAACCTTAAACATCACCCTAACCCTCACTCAACCCTAACCCTCACCGACACTCTAACCCTCACCATCAACCTCACCCTCAACCTCACCCTCACCCAAGGCCTCAGCCTAACCAAAACCCTAAACATATCCCTCACTATAACTCTAGCCCTCACCCTAACCCTCACACTCATCCTAACCCTTACCCTAACCCTTACCCACAACCTAAACATAATCCTAAAACTAACCCTCACACTAACCCTTACCCTCACCCTAACATTCACCCTCACCCTAACCCTAACCCTCATCCTAACTCTCACCCTAACCCTAACCCTAAACCTAACCCTCATCCTCACCCTAACCCTCAACCTAACCCTAACCCTCAACCTAACCCTAACCCTCACCCTCATCCGACACCTCACCATTACCCTTACCCTCACGGAAAACCTAACCCTAACCCTCACATTAACCCTAACCCTCACACTATCCCTAACCCTAACCCTCACCCTCTCATCCTAAACCTAACCCTAACCTTCACCCTCACCCTAACCCTAAACCTAACCCTAAACCTCACCCTCACCCTCACCCTCAGCCTAACACTAACCCTCACCCTAACCCTTACCTTCACCCTTCCCTAACCCTAACCCTAACCCTCACCCTCACCCTAACACTCACCCAAACCCTCACCCCAACTCTAACCCTAACCCTCACCTTCACCCTAACCCTAATCCTTACCCTAACATAAACCCTCACCCTTCCCCTCCCCCTCCCCCTAAGCCTAACCCTAACACTTCTCCTAAACCTAACCCTCACCCTCACCCTAACAAAAAAATTAACCCTCACCCTCACACTAACCCTAACCGTCACCCTCACCCTCAACCTAAACCTAACCCCAACCCTCAACCTAACCTACACCCTAACCATAACGCTAACTGTAAACCTCACCCTAACCCTAACCCTAACCCTAACCCTTACCCTCACCGTATCCCTAAACCTATCCCTAAACCTAACCCTCACACTAACCCTAACCCTCACCCTAACCCTAACCCTCCCCCTCACGCTTAGCTAAAACCTAATCCTAAACCTAACCATAACCCTAAACCTAACCTTAACCCTAACCTAAACAAAACTCTCACCCTCAGCTTCACCCTAACCCTAACCCTCACCCAAACCCTAACACTTACCAGCTCCGTAACCCTCACCCAAACCCTAATCCTCTCCTTAACCCTAAACCTAATCCCTACGTAACCGAAAACCTCAACCTCACCATCATCCTAACCCTAACCCTACCACTCAGCCTAACCCTCACACTAACCCTAACCCTAACCCTCACTCTGAATCTAATCCTACATCTAAACCTTACCCCAACCCTCACTCTCACTCTAACCCGCACCAAAACCCTTACCCTCACACTAACCCTAAACCTAACCTCACCCTAAACTTCACACTAACCCTAACACTCAATCTACCCCAACCCTAACACTAACCTTAAACCTCACCCTAACCCTCACCCTAACCGAACCATAACCCTAACACTAACCCTCACACTACGCTTCACCCTAACCCTAAACCTCACCTTAACCCTTACCTCAACCTAATCCTAAACTTAACCCAAACACTCACCCTTCCCCTCACCCTCACACTAAGCCTAACCCTAACCCTAACCCTAACCCTAACCCTAACCCTCACCCTAACCCTCACCCTAACCCTAATCCTAATATTAAACATCACCCAAACCCTAACCCTCACCCTCATCCTAAACCTCACCCTAACCCTTACCCTCACCCTAACTCTAACCCAAAACCTAAACCTCACCCTCACCCTAACCCTAACTCTAACTCTCACCAAAACCCAAACCCTCACCTTAAACCTATCCCTAACCCTCACCCTCACCCTAACTCTAAACATCACCCTAATCACCAACCTAACCCTAACTCTCACCCTAACCCTCAACCGCACCCTCATCCTAAACCAAAGCCTAACCCTAATCCTAAATCTAAATTTCACCCTCACCATAAACCTAAACCTAACCGTTACACAAACCCTCACCCTCATCCTCACCTTAACCCTAAACGTAACCCTAACCCTAACCCTCAAACTAATCGTAACCGTAACACTCACCCTAACCCTCATCCTAACCCTAACCCGAACCCTAACCCTAACCCTCACCCTAGACCTCACCCTAAACTTAACCCTAATCCTAACACTCATCCTTACCCTAACCCTCAGCCTAAAAATTGCTCTCACCCTCACCCTAACACTAACCCTCACACTAACCCGAAACTTTACCCTAACCCTCATGATAACCCTAATCCTACCCCTCACCCTAACCCTAACCCTAATGCTAACCCTCAACCGTACCCTAAGCCTCCCCCTCAAGCTAACTTTCACTGTCACCCTAACCCTCACCCTAACCCTAACCCTTACCCACACCCTAACCCTCATCTTCACCCTCACCTTCAACCTCACCCTAACCCTAACCCTAAACCTCACCCTAACACTAACCCTCACCCTAAACCTAACCCTCACTCTAACCGTAACACTCACCCTCATCCAAAACCCTCACCCTAAACCTTAACCTCACCCTAACCCTAACCCTAACAATAACCCTCACACTAACCCTAACACTCACCCTAACCCTAACCCTAACCCTCACCCTAACCCTCATCTTGACCCTAATCCTCACCCTAAACCTAACCCTAAACCTAACCCTCAGCCTCACCATAAACCTCACCTTCACTCTAACCTTCACACTAACCCTAACCCTCATCCACATCCTAACCCTCAACCTCACTCTCACCTTCACCCAAACTCTCACCCTTAACCTAGCCCTCACCCTCACCCTAACCCTAACCCTCATGCTCACCCTAACTCTTTCACTCACCCTAACCCACACGCTAACACTAACCCTCACCCTCACCCGCACCTTCACGGTCACCCTTACCCTAACCCTAACCCTCAACCTCACCCTAACCCTTACCCTCACCCTAACCCTCATCCTCACCTGAACCCTCACCTCAGGGTAACCCTCACCCTCACCCAAAACCTCACCCTAACCCTACCCCTCACCCTAACCCTAAACCTCACCCTAAACGTATCCCTCCCTGTAACCCTCAAATTCACCCTAATCCTCACCCTAACCATAACCCTAACCCTTCCCTAACCGAAACCGTCATCCTCACCCTCATCCTCAACGTAACCCTAACTCTCATCCTAACCCTAACCTTAACCCTAACTCTCACCCTAACCCTAAACCTAAACTTCACAATCACCAAAACCCTAACCCTAACCCTCACCCTAACCCTCACTCTAACCCTAACACTAACCCTAACCCTCACCCTAAGCCTTAACCTCACCCTAATAATCACACAAACCCTAATCCTAACCCTCATCCTCACCCTAACCCTCACGATCACTCCAACCCTCACCTCAAGGTAACCCTCACACTCACCCAAAACATAACCCTAACCCTAACCCTAACCCTAACCCTCTCCCTAAGGCTAACCCTGCCTCTAACCCTCAAAATCACCCTAATACTCAACCTAAACATATGCCTAACACCTAACCCTAACTCTCACACTCATCCTCACTCTCACCCTCAGACTATCCCTACCGTAAAACTAATCCTAAACCTAAACTTCACCCTGACTCTCACCCTCACCCTAACCCTAACCCTCACCCTAACCCTAACCCTGACCCTAACATTAACCATAATCCACACCCTATCCCTCAACCTAACCCTAACCCTCAAACTAACCCAAACCCTACCCCTCACCTTAACCCTTATCCTAACCCTAAGTCTAACCCTAACACTCACCCTAACCCTAACCCTAACCCTAACACTCACCCTCATCCTCAGCCTAACCCTAAATCTAACTCTAATCCTAACCCTATAACTCACCCTCACCCTCACCCAAATTCTAAACCTAATCCTAACCTTAACCCTCAACCTCACCCTAACCCTAACTCTAATTTTCACCTTAACTCTAACTTTCACCCTAACCCTTACGCTCACCCGAACCCTGACCCTAACCGTCACCCTAACCCTAACCCTTAACTTAACCCAAACCCTCACCCTAACCCTCTCCCTCCCCCTAACCCTAAACCTAACCCTTACCCTCATCCTCATCCTAACCCTAACAATAAACCTATCCCTCCCTCTAAACTTAACACTAACCATCACCCTCACCCTCACACTAACACTCAGCCTAACCCTAATCCTAACCCTAATCCAAACACTAACCCTCACCCTCACCCTCAACCTAATCCTAACCTGAACCCTAACCCTCCCCTCACACTCACCCTCACCTTCACCTTAAACCTCAACCTCAGCCTCACCCTCAACCTAACCCTAACCCTAACCCTAACCGTAACCCACACCCTAACCCTCACCCTCACCCTCACCCTCACACTAAATCTCACCCTCACCCTAGACCTCACCCTCATCCTGACTCTAACCCTAACACTCACCCTAACCCTAACCCTCACCCTCATCCTAACCATCACCCTAAACCTTATCCTCACCCTCACCCTAAACTTCACACTAACCCTTACCCTCACCCTAACCCTAACCCCAACACTCATCTTAAAACTCATGCTAACCCTATGCCTAACCTTAATACTCAACCTAACCCTAACCCTAACCCTAACACTCATTCTGACCCTCAGCCTAATCCTAACCCTAACCCTAATGCTGACCATATTCCTCACCCTCACACTCACCCTAATTCTAATCCTAACCCTAAGCCTAAGTATACCCATCACCGTAACCCTAAACCTAACCCTAACCCTCAACCTCAACCTCACCCTCAGCCTAACCCTAACCCTAACCCTAACCCTAACCCTCACCCGTACCCGAACCCTCACCCTCAACCTAACCCTCACCCTCACACTAAACATCAGCTTAACCCTAACCCGCACCCTAACCTTAAACCTCACCCTCACCCTAACCCTCACACTAAACCTTACTAAGCCTCATCCTATCCCTAACCTAACCCTAAACCTAACCCTATTCCTAAACCTAACCCTCATCCTCACCCTCACCCTAGCCCACACACTAACCCTAACCCTAAACCTAAACCTAAACCTAAATCTCACCCTAACCTTAAACCTAACCCTGACCCTAAACTTCAATCTAACAATAACCCTAACCCTAACCCTCACCCTAATTCTTAGCCTACCCCACATTCTAACCCTCACACTACCTCTAATTCTAACCCTCACCATAACCCTAACCCTATCCCTAACCCTAAACCTCTCCCTCACCCTAACCCTCAACGTCACCCTAACCCTCACTCTAACCCTAACCATCACCCACACTCAAACCATCACTCTCACCTGAACACTCACTCTACCCCTAATCCTAACCCTTACCCTAAAAATCAACCTAAACCTAACCCTCAACCTATACCTAACACTAACTCTCACGCTAACTCTTACCCTCACCCTAACACTCACACTCACCCTCATCCTCAGCCTAACCCTAAGCCTAACCCTAAACCTCACTCTAACCCTAATCCTAACCCTAACCCTAACCCTAACCCTCAACCTCACCCTAACCGTAACCGTAACCCTCACACTAAACCTAACCCTCACCCTTACTCTAACCCTCACCCTAACCCTAACCCTATTCCTAAAACTCCCCCTAAACCAAAGTCTCACGCTAACCCTAAACCTAACCATAAACTTCACCCTAACACTCACCCAAACCCTAACCCTACCCCTCACCCTAACCCTAAACTTAACCCTAACCCTAATCCTCAAACTAACACTAATGCTCACCCTCTGGCTGAACCTAACCCTAACCCTAACCTTAACCTTTACCTTCACCATAACCCTAACCTTAACCCTAACCCTAAAACTCAGACTAAACCCAACCCTCACCCTAAACCTAACGCTACCCCTCACCCTAAACCAAAGCCTCACGCTAACCCTAACCCTAACCTGCACCTTAACCCTTACCCTAACCCTAACCTTAACCTTAACCCTCCCCCTAACCGGAATGCTAACCCTAACCCTCACCCTCAACCTAACCCTCACCCTCACCCTTACCCTAAACCTAAACCTAACCCTCACACTAACCCTAACCTTCACCCTCTCCCTAACCCTCACCCTGACCCTAACCCTCACCCTAAAGCTAAAACTAAACCTAACACTCAGCCTCACCCTAACCATTACCTTCACCCTAACCCTCACCCTAACCCTAATCCTAACCCTAACCCTCCCCCTAAACCAAAGCCTCACGCTAACCCTCAACCTAACCCTAAACTTCACCCTAACCCTCACCCAAACCCTATCCCTACCCCTCACCCTAACCCTAAACATAAACCTACCCCTATTCCTCACACTAACCCTAAGCCTCACCCTAAGGCTAACTCAAACCCTAAACCTAACCCTAACCTTAACCCTAACCCTAACCCTCAGACTAAACCGAACCCTCACCATAAACCTAATCCTACCCCTCACCCTAAACCAAAGCCTCACGCTAACCTTAACCCTAACCCTCACCCTAACCGAAATGCTAACCCTAACCCTCACCCTCAACCTAACCCTCACCCTCACCCTTACCCTAAACCTAACCCTAGCCCTCAAACTAAACCTAACCCTCACCCTAACCTTAACCCTACCCCTCATCCTACACCTCACCTGAACCCTCACCTTCACCCTAACCCTCACCCTAACCATAAAACTAAACCTAACACTCAGCCTCACCCTAACCCTCACCCAAACCCTAAACATAACCCTAACCCTATTCCTCACACTAACACTTAGCCTCACCCTAAGGCTAACCCTAACCCTAACGTTTACCTTCACCATAACCCTAACCTCAAACCTAACCCTAACCCTCAGACTAAACCAAACCCTCACCCTAAACCTAACCCTACCCTTCACGCTAAACCAAAGCCTCACACTAAGCCTAACCATAACCCTCACCTTCACCCTTAACCTAACCCTAAACTTCACCCTAACCCTCACCCTAACCGAAATGCTAACCCTAACCCTCACTCTAACCCTCACCCTCACCCTTACCCTAAAGCTAAACCTAACCCTCAGACTAACCCTAACCCTCACCCTAACCTTAACCATACCCCTCAGCCTACACCTCACCCTAACCCTCAACTTCACCTTAACCCTCACCCTAACCCTAACCCTCACCCTAACCCTAACCCTCACCCTAACCCTAACCCTCACCCTAGCCCTAAAACTAAACCTAACATTCAGCCTAACCCTAACCATCACCCTTACCCTTATCTTCAAACTAACACTCACCCTAACCCTAACCCTAACCCTAACCCTAACCCTAACCCTCCCCCTAAACCCAAGCCTCACGCTAACCCGAAACCTAACATTAAACTTCACCCTAACCCTCACGCTAACCCTAACCCTGCCCCTCAGCCTAACCCCTAAACATAACCCTAACCCTATTCCTCACACTAACACTAAGCCTCACCCCAAGGCTAACCCTAACCCTAACCCTAACCCTAAGGTTTACCTTCACCATAACCCTAACCTTAACCCTAACCGTAACCCTCAGACTAAACCCAACCCTCACCCTACACCTAACCCTACCCCTCACCCTAAACCAAAGCCTGACTCTAATCCTAACTCTAACCCTCAACTTCAACCTTACCCTAACCTTAAACTTAACCCTAACCCTCACCCTAACCCTCACCCTAACCAAAATGCTAACCCTAACCCTCACCTTAACCCTCACCCTCACCCTTACCCTAACCCTAACCCTAACCCTCACACTAACCCTAACCCTCACCCTAACCTTAACCCTACCCATGCTCACCTCACCCGAACCCTCACCTTCACCCTAAACCTCACCCTAACCCTAACCCTCACCCTAACTCTAACCCTCACCCTGACCCTAACCCTCACCCTAACCGTAAAACTACCCCTCACCCCAACACTCATCCTAACCCTAAAACTCACGCTAACCCTAACCCTAACCCTAAACCTCACCCTAAACCTAAACGTAACTAAACTAAACCTAACACTCAGCTTCACTCTAACCATCACTCTTACACTTACCTTCACCCTAACCCTCACCCTAACCCTAACCCTAAACCTCACACTAAGACTTACCCTCACCCTAACCCTAACCATAACTTCTCCCTCACACTAACCCTAACCCTCACCCTAACCGTAAAACTACCCCTCACCCCAACACTCATCCTAACCCTAAAACTCACGCTAACCCTAACCCTAACACTCGTCCTAAACCAAACACTCACCCTCAACCTCACCCTCACCCTCAGTCTATCCCTAACCCTAACGCTAATCCTAACCCTAACCCTAACCGTAACCTAAACTTAACCTTCCCCTTCACCCTCAACCTAACTCTAACCCTTATCCAACCCCAAACCTCACCCTTACTCTAACGTTCACCGAACCCTAACCCTCACACTCACACTCACCCTATCCCTAACCCTTACACTCACCCTAACCCTAACCCTCACCCTCACCCTAACCCTAAACCTAAACCTAACCCTCACTCTAAACCTAACACTTACCCTAACCCTAACCCTAAACCTTAACCCTAAACCTCACTCTAGTAAGAACCCTAATCCTAACCCTCTACTGATTACATCTTTGATGGCTAAACTCTATTCAACCTGAGGAAGTAAGTTGAACCTGTACTTATGGTACTCTGTGAAAGTTTGGAGAACTACACCTCAGTTGTTTGGGACGCGACAACTGTCCATCCAGGAATATGGACGGCACTAGCTATGTCAGGCTCTAATTAGTCCACCGTTGTGTGAATGACTTCTGCCAGAAACACTCAGAATGAGGTTCTGAGTTATTGCAAGATAGGTGCGTTTCACTCCTTTTCAAGGCTTCTTAGGAAGAATTTCAGATTCTGTTTACCGTCAGGCCTCCAGGTGTTCCTGGTGAACATCAAATTGTAAACCCTAACCCTAACCCTAACCCTAAAGCTAACCCTAACCCTAACCCTAATCCTAACCCTCACCTTAACCCTAACCCTAACCCTCACCCTAACCCTCACCTAAACACTCACGCTAAACCTATCCCTCACTCTCAGCCTTACCCTCACACTAAACCTAACCCTAACCCTCACCCTAACCCTAAACCTAACCCTAACCCTAACCCTCATCCTAACACTCACCCTAACACTCACGCTAACCCTAACCCTCACTCTCACCCAAACCCCCACCCTAGCCCTTATCCTCACCCTAGCCCTATCCGTAAACCTAACCCTCACAATAAACCTAACCCTCACCCTAAACCTAACCCTACTCCTCACCCTAAGCCTAACCCTAACCCTAACCCTAACCCTCACCCACACCCTAACCCTCAACCTCACCCTCACCCTCACCCAAAACCTCACCCTTAACCTAACCCTCACCCTAACCCTAACACTCACAATCACCCTAACACCCTCACCCTAACATTCATGCTAACCCTAAACCTCACCCTCACGGTCACCCTCACCCTAACCCTAACCCTCTCCTTCACTCTAACCCTTACCCTCACCCTAACCCTCACCCACACCCGAACCCTCACTTCACGGTAACCCTAACCCTCATCCAAAACATCAGCCTAACCTTAACCATCACCCTAACCCTAACCCTACCCCTAACCGTAACCCTCCCTCTAACCCTCAATCTCACCCCACTCCTCACCCTAACCATTACCCTTACCCTTACCTAACTGAAACCCTAAACCTTACCCTCACCCTCAACCTAACCCTAACTCTCAGCCTAACCCTAACCTTAACCCTAACACTCACCCTAATCCTAACCCTCAAACTCACCCTCACCCAAACCCTAAACCTCACCCTAACCCTAACATTAACTCTAACCCTCATCCTCACCCTAAACCTTAACTTCACCCTAATCCTCACACAAACCCTAACCCTAACCCTCATCCTCACCCTCTCACCCTCACTCGATCCCTCACCTCACAGTAACCCTCACCCTCACCCAAAACATCACCCTAACCCTAAAACGCAACCTAACCCTAACCCTAAACTTCACCCTAACCAGAACCCTCCCTCTAACCCTTACCTAACCCACTCACCCTCACCCTCACTCTCACCCTAACCTTCACCCTCACCATAGCCCTCAGCCTAAACCTAAACCTAACCCTGACCCTCACCCTCACACTCACCCTCATCCTCAGCCTATCCCTAACCTTAAACGTAATCCTAACCCAAAACTTCACCCTGACGCTCACCCTCACCCTAACCCTAAACCTAACCCGAATCCTCACCCTAACCTTAACCCTCACCCTAACACCCTAACACTAACCCTAACCCTCACCCTCACCCTAACCCTAATCCTAACCTTAAATATCACCCTAACCCTTACCCTCTCCCTCATCCTAACCCTCACACTAACCTTTACACTCACCCTAACCCTAACCCTAAACCTAACCCTCACCCTAACCCTAAACCGAACCCTAACCCTCACCCTCACCCTTACCCGAATCCTAACCTTAACCATCACCCTAACTCTAACCCTAAGCCTAACCCTCACCCTAACCCTAATCCTAACATTAAACATTACCCAAACCTTAACCCTCAACCTCATCCTAAATCTCACCCTAACCCTTACCCTCACCCTAACTCTAACCCTAAACCCAACCCTCACCCTCACCCAAAACCTCACCCTATCCCTAACCTTAACCTTAACCTTCACCCTCAAACTCACCTTCACCCTAATACTAACCCTCTCACCCTCACCCTAACCCTCACCCTCACCCTAAACATCACCCTAACTCTAATCCTCACCCTAATCCTAAACCTAAACCTCACCCTAAAGCTAACCCTCACCCTAAACTTCACCCACACTCTAATCCTCACCCTAACTCTAACCCTAAATCTTACCCTAAATCTAACCCTCACCCTCACCCTCAGCCTAAACCAAACCCTAACCCTAATCCTAATCCTAACTCTCACCCTCACCTTAAACCTAACCCTAACCGTTACCCTAACCCTCATCCTCATCCTCACCCTAACCCTAACCGTAACTCTAACCCTAACCCTCAAACTAACCCTAAACCTAACACTCACCCTAACCCTCATCCTAACCCTAACCCGAACCGTAACCCTAACCCTCACCCTAGACCTCACCCTAACCTTAACCCTAATCCTAACCCTCATCCTTACCCTAACCCTCAGCCTAAAAATTGCCCTCACCCTCACCCTAACCCTAACCCTCACACTAACCCGAAAATTCACCCTAACCCTCACGATAACCCTAATGCTACCCCTCACCCTAACCCTCACCCTAACCCTAACGCTAACCCTCACCCGTACCCTAAGCCTCACCCTCAAGCTAAACTCACTGTCACCCTAACCCTCACCCTAACCCTAACCCTCACCCACACCCTAACCCTCATCTTCACCCTCATCTTCAACCTCACCCTAACTCTAACTCTAACCCTAACCCTCAAGCTAACACTAATCCTCATTCTAAACCTAACCCTCACCCTAACCGTAACACTCACCCTCATCCAAACCCTCACCCTAAAACATACCCACACCCTAACCCTAACCCTAAAACTAACCCTAACACTAACCCTAACCCTCACCCTCACCCTCACCCTAACCATAACCCTCACCCTAACCCTCATCCTGACCCTAATCCTCACCCTAAACCTAACCCTAAGCCTCACCATAACCCTCACCTTCACTCTAACCCTCACCCTCACCCTCACCCTAACCCTCACCCACACCCTAACCCTCAACCCCAACCTCACCCTCACCCAAAACCTCACCCTTAACCTAGCCCTCACCCTAACCCTAACCCTCATCCTCACCCTAACACACTCACCCTAAACCTCACGCTAACACTAACCCTCACCCTCACCTGCACCCTCACGGTCACCATCACCCTAACCCTGACCCTCAACCTCACCCTAACCCTTACCCTCACCCTAACCCTCATCCTCACCCGAACCCTCACCTCAGGGTAACCCTCACCCTCACCCAAAACATCACCCTAACCCTACCCATCACCCTAACCCTAAACCTAAACCTCACCCTAAACGAAACCCTCCCTGTAACCCTCAAATTCACCCTAATCTTCACCCTAACCATAACTCTAACCCTTACCTAAGCAAAACCCTCATCCTCACCCTCACCCTCAACCTAACCCTAACTCTCATCCTAACCCTAACCTTAACCGTAACTCTCACACTAACACTTAACCTAAACCTCACCCTCACTAAAACCCTAACCCTAAACCTCACCCTAACCCTCACCCTCACCCTAACCCTCAAACTCACGTTAAACCACACCCTCACACTCACCCTGACCCTAACCCTAACCGTAATCCTAACCCTAACCCTCACCTTAAACATCACACTAACGCTCAGCCTAACCCTAAACTTCACCCTCATCCTAAACCTCACCCTAACCTTTACCCTCACGCTAAGCCTAAGCCTAAGCCTAACCCTCACCCTCACCCTTACTGTTACCCTCAGCCTACCCCTAACCCTAACACTCACCCTAGCCCTCAACCTAAACCTACTGCTCATCCTAACCCTCACCCTAACCCTATTCTTCGCCCTGAAACTCACCCTAATACTTACGCTAACCCTTGCCCTAACCCTCACCCTAACTCTAACACTAAGCCTAACCCTCACACTAACCCTAAACCTAAAGCTCACCCGACACCTCAATCAAACCCTAATCCTAAACCTAACCCTCACCCTAACCTTCACCCTCACCCTTACCCTCAACCTAACCCTAACACTAACCTTATCCCTAAGGTTAACACTCACCCTAAACCTCACCCTCACCCTACCCCTACCCCTAACCCTAAACATAACTCTAACCCTCACCCTAACCTTAACCCTAATCCTAACCCTATTCCTCAACCTCACCCTCACCCTAATTCTAAACCCAAACCTAAACCTAAGCCTCACCCTTACCCTAACCCTAACTCTAACTCTCACCCTAAACCTAACACTCACCCCAAACCTAACCCTAACTCCCACCCTCAACCTAACGCTAAACCTCACCCTAACCCTCAACCTAACCCTAACTCTAACCCTAACCCTCAACCTCACCCTAACCCCAATCCTAACCCTCACCCTAACACTAACCCTTACCCTAACCCTAACCCTCACCCTCACCCTAACCTTCACCTTAACACTTAACCTCACCCTAACCCTCACACTAACCCTCACTCTAACCTTAACCTAACCCTCACACTAAACCTAACCCTAACACTAATAGTAAACATCACCCTAACCCTCACCCTCACCCTAACCCTAACCTTCACCCTCATCCTAATACCCTAAACCTTATCCTCACCCTAACCCTAACCCTAACTCTAACCCTCATACTAACCCTAACCCTCACACTAACCCTAACTCTCACCCTCACCATAAACCTAACCCTAACCGTAACCCTAACCCTAACCCTCAAACTAACCCTAACCCTAAAACTCACCCTAACCCTCATCCTAACCCTAACCCGAACCCTAACCCTAACCCTCACCCTAGATCTCACCCTAACCTTAACCCTAATCCTAACCCTTTTCCTTACCCTAACCCTCTGCCTACAAATTGCCCTCACCCTCATCCTAACCCTAACCCTCACACTAATCCGAAACTTCACCCGAACCCTCATGATAACCCTAATCCTACCCCTCACCCTAACCCTCACCCTAACCCTAACGCTAACCCTCGCCCGTACCCTAAGACTCACCCTCACTCTAACCCTCACTGTCACCCTAACCCTCACCCTAACCCTAAGCCTCACCCACACCCTAACCCTCATCTTCACCCTCATCTTCAACCTCACCTTAACCCTAACCCTAACCCTAACCCTCACCCTCACTGTAGCCCTCCGCCTAACCCTAACCCTAACCCTCACCCTCACAGTCACCCTGACCCTCAGACTATCCCTAACCCTAAAACTAATCCAAACCCTAAACTTCACCATGACCCTCACCCTCACCCTTACCCTAACCCTCACCATCACCCTCACCATAACCTTCACCCTAAACCTTACCCTCACCCTAACCCTCATCCTAAAACTATTCCTAGCGCTAACACTAACCCTCACCCTAACCCTCACCCTAACCCTAATCCTAACCTTAAACATGAACCTAACCCTAACACTCACCTCATCCTAACCCTCAACCTAACATTTACCCTCACCCTAACACTAACCCTAAACCTAACCCTCACAATCACCCTAAACCTAACTCTAATTATCACCCTAACCCTAACCATCACTCTAAACCTAACCCTAACCCAAACCCTCATCTTAAGCCTAAACCTCTAACCCTAACACTAACCCTAAACCTCACCATCACCCTAAATTTCACCCTAAACCTTACCCTCACACTAACCCTCACTCTAAACCTAACCCTAACCCTCACACTAACCCTAACCCTAAACATCACCCTAATCCTCACCCTCACCCCAACCCTAAACTTCACCGTCATCCTAACCCTCACCTAACCCTTACCCAGACCCTCACCATAACCCTAACCCTCACCTTCACCCTAACCCTAACCCAACCCCTTCATCCTAACCTTCATCCTGACCCTAATCCTCACCCTAAACTTAAACCTAAACCTAACCCCCAGCCTCACCCTAACCTTCCCCTAACTCTAACCCTCACCCTAAACCTAACCTTCACCCACACCCTAACCCTCAACCTCACCCTCACTCTCACCATAAACCTCATTCTTAACCTAGCCCTTACGGTAACCCTAACCCTAAACCTTATATAACTGAAACCCTCAACTTCACCCACACCTTCACCCTGACGATAACCCTCACCCTCACCCTAACCCTCACGCTAACCCTACCCTTCACCCTCACCCTCACCCTCACTGCCACAATCACCCTAACCCTAACCCTCACCCTCACCCTAACCATTACCCACACCCAAACCATCACCTTCACCCGAACCCTCACCTCACGGTAACCCTCACGCTCACCCTAAATATCACCCTAACCCTAACGGTCACCCTAACCCTAACTCTAACTCTCACTCTAAGCCTAACCCTCCCTCTAACCGTCAAACTCACCCTAATCCTCACCCTAACCATAACCCTAACCCTTACCTAACCGAAACCCTAAACCTCACCCTCAACCTAACCCTCTCATCTTAACCCTAAACTTAACTCTAACTCTCACCCTAACCCTAACCCCAAACCTCACCCTCACCCAAACCATAACCCTAAACCTAACCCTCACCCTAATCCTCACCCTAATCCTAAAACTTACCCTAACCCTCACCCTCACCGTAACCCTCACCCTAAACCTTAAACTCACCCTAATCCTTACACAAACCCTAAACCTAACTCTCATCCTCACACTAACCCTCACTCTCACTCGAACCCTCACCTCACGGTAACCCTCACCCTCACCCAAAACATCACCCTAATCCTTACCCTCACCCTAACCCTAACCCTAACTCTCTCCCGAACCCTCACCTAACAATTACCCTGACCCTAACCTTAACCCTAACTCTAAATCTAACCCTTACCCTCACCCTAACACTCTAACCCTAACCCTAGCTTAATACTCACCAACACCCTAACCCTCACCCTCACCCTCACCCTCTCACCCTCACATTACCCATCAGCCTAACCCTAACCCTAACCCTAAAGCTCACCCTAATCCTAACCCTCACCCTAACCCTTACCTTCATCCTAAACCTCACAATAACACTTACCCTCAACCTAAACCTAAATCTAACTCTCACTCTAACCCTTATCCTCACCCTAACCTCACCCTCACCCTAACCCTCACCCCAACCCTCACCCTAACCCTAACCATAAACCTAGCCCTCATCCTCACCCTAATCCTCACCCTCACCCTCACCCTCACCTCAGACTATCCCTAAACTAAAACTAATCATAACCCTAAACTTCACCCTGACCCTCATCCTCACCCTAACCTTAACCCTAACCATCACCCTAACCCTAACCCTCACCCTAACCCTTAACCTAACCCTAACCCTAACCATCACCTTAACCTTCACCTTAACCCTTACCCTCACACTAAGCCTCACACTAACCCTAACTCTAACCCTAACCCTAACCCTCACACTAACTCTAAACCTAACCCTAAACCTAAACATCACCCTAACCCTCTCCCTCACCCCAACCCTAAACCTCACCGTCATCCTAACCCTCACTCTAAACATTACCCTAACCCTCACACTAACCCTAACCCTCACCCTACCCCTTCCCCCTAACCCTCATCCTGACCATCATCCTCAACCTAAACCTAACCCTAACCCTAATCGTCAGCCTCAGCCTAACCCTCACCCTCACTCTAACCGTCACCCTAACCCTAACCCTCACCCACAACCTAAGCCTCAACCTCACCCTCACCCTCACCATAAACCTCACCCTTAACCTAGCCCTTACCGTAACCCTAACCCTAAACCTTACCTAACAGAAACTCTCACCCTCAGCCTCACCCTCACCCTAACCATAACCCTCACCCTCACCCTGACACCCCCAACCTAACCCTAACGCTAACCCTAACCTTCACCCTCACCCTCACCCTCACTGTCACCCTCACCCTAACCCTAACCCTTACCCTCACCCTAACCCTTACCCTAACCCTAACCCTAACCTTAATCAGAACCTTCACCTGAACCCTCATCTCACGGTAACCCTCACCCTCACCCAAAACATCACCCTAACCCTTACCTAACCGAAACCCTCACCCTCACCCTCAATCTAACCCTAACTCTCATCCTAACCCTAAGCTTAACCCTCTCACCCTAACCTTAACCCCCAACCTCACCCTCACCCAAACCCTAACCCTAACCCTCACCCTAACCCTCACCCTAACCATAAAACTAACCCTAACCCTCACCCTCACCCTAACCCTCACCCTAAACCTTAACCTCACCCTAATCCTCACACAAACCCTAACCCTAACCCTCATCTTCACACTAACCCTCACTCTCACTCGAACCCTCACCTCACGGTAACCCTCACCCTCACCCAAAACATCCCCCTAACCCTTAACCTCACCCTAACCCTAACCCTAACACTCTCCCTAACCCTAACCCTCCTTGTAACATTCAAACTCACCCTAACCCTCACCCTAACCCTTACCCTCACCTTAACCCTAACACTAAACCTAACACTAACACCCTAACCTTAAAGATCACCCTAACCCTAACCCTCACCCTCATCCTAACCCTCAGCCTAACAATTACCCTAACCCTAACCATAACCCTAACCCTCACCCTCACCTAACACTTACGCTCACCCTAACCCTCATGCTAACCCTAACCTTAAGGGTACTCCTCACCCTACCCTAACCCTAAACCTAACCCTAATTCTAACCCTCACCCTCACCCTAACACTCTAACCCTCATCCTACCCTAATCCTCACCAACAACCTAACCCTCACCCTCACCCTCACCCTCTCACCCTCACAGTAGACATCAGCCTAACCCTAACCCTAACCCTAATCCTCACCCTAACCCTCACCCTCACCCTCAGACTATCCCTAACCCTAAAACTAATCCTAACCCTAAACTTCACGTTGACCCTCACCCTCACCCTAAACCTAACCCTAACCCTCACTCAAACCCTAACCCTCACGCTAACCATTACCATAAACCTAACCGTAAACCTTACCCTCACCCTACACCTCACCCTAACCCTAACCCTAACCATCACCCTCACCCTAACCTTCACCCTAACCCTGAATCTCACCCTAACCCTCATCCTAAACCTATCCCTAACACTAACCCTAACACTCACCCTAACCCTCACCCTAACCCTAATCCTAACCTTAAACATCACCCTAACTCTAACACTCACCTCATCCTAACCCTCAACCTAACACTTACCCTCACCCTAACTCTAATCCTAAACCTAACCCTCACCCTCACCCTAACCCTAACTCTCACCCTAAACCTAACCCTCACCCTAAACCTAACCTTAACCCAAATCCTCATCCTAAGTCTAAACCTCACACTAACCCTAACCCTAACCCTAAAACTCACCCTCACCCTAACCTTCACCCTAACCCTTACCCTCACACTAACCCTCACACTAACCCTAACTCTAACCCTAACCCTATCCCTCACAGTAACCTTAACCCTATGCCTAACCCTAACCCTAACCCTAAACTTCACCCTAACCCTCACCCTCACCCTAACCCTAAACCTCAACCTCATGCTAACCCTCACCCTAACCCTTACCCTCACCCTAACCCTAACCCTAGCACTATCCCTAACCCTAACCCTCCCTTTAAACCTAAAACTCACCCTAACCCTCACCCTAAACCTTACCTTCCCCCTAACCCTCCCCCTAAGCCTGACCCTAACACTAACACAAACCCTAACCTTAAATATCACCCTAACCCTAACACTAACCCTCATCTTAACCCTCCGCCTAACAATTACCTTAACCCTCACCCTCACCATAACCCTAACCCTCACCTAACCCTTACCCTCACCTAACCCTAACCTTAACAGTACTCCTCACTCTGACCCTAACCCTAACCCTAACCCTAACTCTAACCCTTACCCTAACACTCTAACCCTCAACCTACCCTAATCCTCACCGACAGCCTAACCCTCACCCTCACCCTCACCCTAACCCTCACCCTCACAGTAGCCATCAGCCTAACCCTAACCCTAACCCTAACACTCACCCTAATCTTAACCTTCACCCTAACCCTCACCTTCAACCTAAACCTCACAATAACCCTTAATCTCAACCTCAACCTAAGCCTAAACCTAACCCTCACACTAACCCTTACCCTCACCCTAACCCTCACCCTCACCCTAACCCTAACCCTAACCCTCATCCTCACCCTAACCCTCACTCTAACCCTAACCCTAACCCTCACCATTACCCTTACTCTCACGGTAACCCTAACCCTAACCCTAAACCTAACCCTCACACAAACTCTAACCCTCACACTAACACTATCCCTCAGTCTATCCCTAACCCTCACCCTAAACCTTACCCTCACCCTAAACTAAGCCTAACCCTAACCCTAACCTTCACCCTCACCCTAACCCTCATTCTCACCCTAAACATCACCCTAATTCTAAACCTCACCCTAAACCTGAACCTAAACCTCACCCTAATCCTAACCCCCACCCTAAACTTCACTCACACTCTAATCCTCACCCTAACCCTAACCCTAAATCTTACCCTAACCCTAATCCTTACCCTCACCCTCACCCTCAGCCTAACCAAAACCCTAACCCTAATCCTAACCCGAACTCTCACCCTCACCCTAAACCTAAACCTAACCGTTACCATAACCCTCACACTCATCCTCACTTTACCCCTAACCGTAACCCTAACTCCAACCCTCAAACTAACCCTAACTCTAACCCTAACCTTCACCCTAACCCTAATCCTAAACTTAAACATAACCCTAACACTCATCTCATCCTAACCCTCAAGCTAACCCTTACCCTCACACTAACTCTAACCCTAAAACTAACCCTCACCCTCAACCTAACCCTAACTCTAACTCTCACCTTAACCCTAACCCTCACCCTAAACCTAACCCTATCCCAAACCCTCAGCCTAAGTCTAAACCTCACCCGAACCCTAACCCTAACCCTAAACCTCACCCTCACCCTAACCTTCACCCTAAATCTAACCCTCAGCTTAAGCCTCACAATAACCCTAACCCTAACCCAAACCCTCACAATAACCCTAACCCTAACCCTAAACATCACCCTAACTCTCACCCTCACCCTAACCCTAAACCTCACCCTCATCCTAACCCTCACCCTAACCCTTACTCTCACCCTAACCTTAACCCTAATACTCTCCCTAACCCTCACCCTCCTTCTAACCCTCAAACTCACCCTAAGCTTCACCCAAACGCTTATCCTCACCCTAACCCTCACGCTAAGCCTAACCCTAACACTAACACTAATCCTAAACTTAAACATTACCCTAACCCTAACCCTCACCATCATCCTAACCCTCAGCCTAACAATTACCGTAACCCTAACCCTAACCGTAACCCTTACCCTTACCCTCACCTAACCCTTTCCCTCACCGTAAACCTAACCCTAACCCAACCCCTTACCCTAACCCTCATGCGAACCCTAACCTTAACAGTAATTCTCACCCTGACCCTAAACCTAACCCTAAATCTAACCCTCATCCTCAACCTAACACTCTAACCCTCACCCTACCCTAATCCTCACCCACAAACTAACCATCAACTTCACCCTAACCCTCACCCAAAACTTCACCCTTAACCTAGCCCTCACCCTAACCCTAACCCTAAACCTTATCTAACCGAAACCCTCACACTCACCCTTGCCCTCACCCTAACCCTAACCCTCACCCTCACCCTAACAATTACCCTCACCCTAACCCTCATGCTAACCCTAACCCTCACCCTCACCCGCACCCTCATGGTCACCCTCACTCTAACCCTAACCCTCACCCTCACCCTAACACCCTCACCCTACCGCTCACCCTCACCTGAACCCTCACCTCAGTGTAACCCTCACCCTCACCCAAAACATCACCCTAACCCTAAACATCACCCTAACCCTAACCCTAAACCTCAAGCTAACCCTAACCCTCCTAACCCTCAAACTCAACCTAATCCTCACCCTAACCATAACCCTAATCCTTACCTAACCGAAAGCCTCACGCTCACCCTCACCCTCAACCTAACCCTATCTCTCATCCTAACCCTAACCTTAACCCTAACTCTCACCCAACACTAACACTAAACCTCACCCTCACCCAAACCCTAACCCTAACCCTCAACCTCACCCTAACTCTAAGCCTAACCCTAACCCTAACACTCACCCTCATATTAAACCTAAACCTATAACTAAACCTCACCCTCACACTCACCCTAAACCTAACACTAACCCTCACCCTGACCCTAAAACTAAACAAAACCCTAACCCTAACCCTTCCCCTCACCCTAACACTTAACCTAACCCTAAACCTCAACCTCACCCTAAATCTAAACCTAACCATAACCTTCATCCTAACCCTAACCCTCACCCCAAACCTAACCCTAAACTTCATCCACACCCTAACACTCACCCTCACCCTAACGCTATCCCTAACCCTCACCCTCATGCTAACCCTCACACTTACCCTTGCCCTCACGTTAACCCTAATCCTAACCCTAACCCTAACCCTCACACTAACACTAAGGCTCACACTAACCCTAACCCTACCCCTCACCCTAACCCTCCACTTAAACCTAACTCTAACCTTTACCCTCACCCTAACCCTAACCCTGACCCTAACCCTCACCCTCACCCTCACCATCACCCTTACCCTAACCCTAAACCTACCCCTCACCCTAACCCTCAACCTAAACCTAACCCTGGAAGTAACCCTCACGCTAACCCTAACCCTCACCCTCACCCTCAGCCTAACTTTAACCCAAACCCTAATCCTAAACCTAAGCCTCACCCTCACCCTCACCCTAACCCTAACCCTTACCCTCACTCTAAACCTAACCCTAAACCTAACCCTCACTATAACCCTAACCCTCACCCTAACCCTAACTCTGCTACTCACCCTAAATCTCATCCTAACCCCAACCTTATCTGTAGTACTCACCCTAACCCTAACCATAACCCTCACCCTCAGCCTAACCCTCACTCTCACGTGAACCCACACCCTAACCCTAACCCTAACCCTAACCCTAACCCTAACCCTAACCCTAACCCTCACCTTAAATATCACACTAACGCTCACCCTAACCCTAACCTTCAACCTCATCCTAAACCTCACCCTAACCTTTACCCTCATGCTAAGCCTAACCCTAACCCTACCCCTCACCCTCACCTTTACCGTTACCCTCACCCTACCCCTAACCCTAACCCTTACCCTATCAACCTATACCTACTGCTCAGCCTAACCCTCACCTTAACCCTATTCCTTACCCTGAAACTCACCCTAATCCTTACTCTAACCCTTACGGTAAACCTCACCCTAGCCCTCACCCTAAAATTATCCTCACCCTAACCCTAACCCTCACACTTACCCTAATCCTAACCTTAAACATCACCCTAACCCTTACCCTCACCCTAATCCTAACCCTCACCCTAACACTTACCTTCATCCTAAACCTAATCCTAAACCTAACCCTCACCCTAACCCTAATCCGAATCCTAACCTTAACCATCACCCTAGCCCTAACTCTCAACCTAACCCTCACCCTAACTCTAATCCTAACATTAAACATCACCCAAACCCTAAACCTCACAGTCATCCTAAACCTCACCCTAACCCTTACCCTCACCCTAACTCTAACCCTAAACCTAAACCTCACCCTCACCCTAACCCTAACTCTAAATCTCACCGTAACCCAAATCCTCACCCTAAACCTCACCCTAACCCTCACCCTCACCCTAACTCTAAACATCACCCTAACCCTCAACCTAACCCTAACTCTACCTTTAACCTTCAACCTCAACCTATCCTAACCCTTACCCTTATGCTCACCCTAACCCTAACCGTATCCTTATCCCTCACACTATTCCTAACCCTCACCCTAACCCTAACCATACCCCTCACTCTAACCCTCACCCTAGCACTAATACTAACCCTAACCATCACCCTAACCCTAACCCTAAACCTCAACCTCACTCTAACACTCCCTGTCACCCTAAACCTCACACCCTAACCCTCACCCACAACCCAACCCTCACCCTCAACCAAAACCTCACCCTATCCCTAACCCTAACCCTAACCCTCACCCTCAACCTCACCTTCACCCTAACCCTAACCCTAACCCTCACCCTCACCCTAACCCTCACCCTCACACTAAACATCACCCTAACTCTAACCCACACCCTAATGCTAAACCCAAGCCTCACCCTAAAACTAACCCTCACCCTAAATTTCACTCACACTCTAATCTTCACGCTAACCCTAACCCTAAATCTTACCCTAACCCTAAACTTCACTCTCACCCTCACCCTCAGCCTAAACCAAACCCTAACCCTAATCCTAAACGTAACTCTCACCCTCACCATGAACCTAACCCTAACCGTTACCCTAACCCTAGCCCTCACCGTAATCCTAACTCGAAACCTAACCTTCACCGTAACCTTAACCCTCACCCTAACCCTCACGCTGATACTAACCGTCACCCTAAACACTACCCTCACCCTAACACTAACCCTCACCTTAACCCTAAAACTCACACTAAACCTAACCTTATGCCTCACCTTAACCCTCATCCTAACCCTAAGCCTAACCCTAACATTCACCCTAACCCTAACCCTAACACTCACCCTGACCCGCAGCCTAACCCTAACTCTTACCCTAATAATAAACCTATCCCTCACCTTCACACTCACCCTAATTCTAACCCTAACCCTAATCCTAACTATACCCCTCACCCTCACCCTCACCCTAACCCTCACCCTCACCCTAGCCCTCGGACTAACCGTAAACCTAACTCTAACCATTACCCTAACCCTATCCCTAACCCGCACACTAATCCTCATCCTAAACCTAACCCTAACCCTCATGCTCACCCTAACCCTAACACTAACCCTCAACCTAACCGTAAACCTCACCATCACCCTCACCCTCAACCTATCCCTAACCCTACCCCTCACCCTAAACCTCATCCTAACACTAACCCTAACCCTAACACGAACACTAATCCTAAACCTAACCCTAAACCTCACCCTCACCCTCATCCTCACCCTAACCTAACACTACACCTCACCCTAACCCTCATCTTAACCCTAACACTAACCCTAACCCTAACCGTCACCCTCACCCTAAACCTAACCCTAACCCTTACCCTCAACCTAACCCAAACCTTCACCCTCACCCTCAGTCTAACCCTAAACCTAACCGCAATCCTAACCCTAACCCTCACCCTCACCCTCACCCTAACCTCACCCTAAACCTAACCCTAATCTTAACCCTCACACTAACCCTCACGCTAACCCTAACTCTAACCCTCACTTCCACCCTAACCCTAAACAAAACTCTAACCCTAAACCTCACCCTACCCCTCACCCTAACCCTTAACCTAACCCTAATCCTAACCCTCACCCTAACCCTAAAACTAACCCTCACCCTCACCCGAACCCTAACCCTCACCCTAAGGCTTACCCTAACCCTCATCCTCACCCTAACACTCACCCTCACCCTAAACCTATCCCTAACCCTCACCCTCATCCTAACCCTCACCCTTACCCTTACCCTCACGGTAACCCTAACCCTAAATCTAATCCTAACCCTCACACTTACACTAAGGCTCACACTAACCCTAACCCTACCCCTCACCCTAAACCTCAACCTAAACCTAACCCTAACCCTAACCCTAAACCTCAACCTAACCCTTACGCTCATCCTTACCCTAACCCTCTCAAGAAACCTAACCCTCACCCTAACCCTAACACTAAACCTCACCCTGACCCTCAAGCTCATCCTCAGCCTAAGCCTATCCCTAACACTAATCCAAACACTAACCCTCACCCGCACCCTCAAGCTAAGTCTAACCCGAAACCTAATCCTGACCCTCACACTCACCCTCACCCTCACGTTAAGCCTCAGCCTCAGCCTCAACTCACCCTAACCCGAACCTTAACCCGAACCCTCACGCTAACTCTAAACCTCAACCTAACCCTCAACCTAACCCTAACTCTAACCCTAACCCTCACCCTGACACTGGCCCTCACCCTTACCATAACCCTCACCCTAAATCTAACCCTCACCCTAACCCTCACCCTCAACCTAATCCTCACCCTAACCCTTACCCTCACACTAATACTCACACTCACCCTATCCGTAACCCTACCCCTACCCCTCACACTAACCCTAAACCTAGTCCTAACCCTAAACCTCACCCTAACCCTAAGCCTAATCCTAAACTTCACCCTCACCCTAGCCCTCACCCTAACCCTAATCCTAACCCTAACCCTCACCCTCACCCTAACCCTATCCCTAACCATAACACACACACTAAATGTAACCCTCACCCTAACCCTAACCCTACCCCTCACACTAACCCTAAACCTAGTCCTAACCCTAAACCTCACCCTAACCCTAAGCCTAATCCTAACCTTCACCCTCACCCTAGCCCTCACCCTAACCTTAATCCTAACCCTAACCCTCACCCTAACACTAAACCTCACCCTAACCCTAACCCTCACCCTCACCCTAACCCTTACCCTAAACCTAACCCTAATATTAACCCTAAATCTCACCCTAAACCTAACCCTTAACTTAACCCTAACCCTCACCCTAACCCTCACCCTAACCCTAACCCTAAACCTAACCCTATCCCTCACCCTAACACTTACCCTGATCCTCACCCTAACCCTCACAATGAACCTATCCATCACCCTAACCCTAACACTAACCATCACCCTCACACTCACGCTCACCCTCAGCCTAACACTAAACCTAACCTTAATCCAAACACTAACCCTCACCCTCACCCTCAACCTAACCCTAACCCGACCCCTAAACCTCACTCTCACACTCACCCTCACCCACAACTTAAACCTCAGTCTTAGCCTCACCCTCAACCTAACCCTAACCCGAACCCTAACCCGAACCCTAACCGTAAACCTGACCCTAACCATAACCCTAACATACAACGTAATCCTCATTCTCTCTCTCAACCTCACCCTATACCTCAACCGAACCCTAACCCTCATCCTTACCCTAACCCTCACAAGAAACCGAACCCTCACCCTAACCCTAACACTAAACCTCACCCTCACCCTCACGCTCACCCTCAGCCTATCCCTAACCCTAACACTAATCCAAACACTAACCCTCACCCTCACTCTCAAGCTAACCCTAGCCTGAAACCTAACCCTGACCCTCACCCTCAATCTTACACTCACTGTCACCCTAATCCTCACCCTACACTAAACCTCACTGACACCCTAACCCTCACCCTCACCCTCACACTCACCCTCACCCTCACCTTAGCCATCGGCCTAACCTTAAACCTAAACCTAACCATTACCCTAAACCTAACCCTAACCCTAACCCTCAAACTAACCCTAACGCTCACACTAACCCTCACCCTAACCCTCATCCTAAGCCTAATCCTAACCCTCACGCTCACCCTAACCCTAACCCTCACCCTCACCCTCATCCTCAACCTAACCCTAACCCTACCCCTAACTCTAACCATAACCCTCTCCGTAAGCCTCAACCTCACACTATACCTAACCCTAACCCAAACCCTCACCCTACCCCTCACCCTCACCCTAAGCCTAACCCTAACTCTAACACTAACCTTAAACCTAACCCTCACCCTCACCCTATCCCTAAACCTAACCCTCACCCTAAACCTAACCCTAAACCTCACCCTCACCCTAACCCTAACCTTAAACATCACCCTAACCCTCATCCTAACCCTAACCCTAACCCTTGTCCTAAACCTCACCCTAACCCTTACCCTCATCCTAAGTCTAACCCTAAACCTAACCCTCACACTAACCCTAACACTAACCCTCACCCTCACACTCACGCTCACCCTCAGCCTAATCCTAATCCTAACTCTAATCCAAACACAAACTCTCACCCTCATCCTCAAACTAACCCTAATCCTCACCCTAACCCTCAACCACACACTCATCCTCAACCTCAACTAAACCTCAGCCTCAGCCTCAACCTCACCCTAACCGTAACCCAAACCCTCACCCTAACCGAAACTCTGATCTTAAGCCTAACCCTAACCCATACCCTAACCCTCACCCTCACAATAGGCCTCACCCTAACCCTAACTCTAACCCTCACCCTAACTCTAAACCTCACCCTAACCCTCACCCTCATCGTATCCCTCACCCTAACCCTTACCTTCCCCAAAACCCTAACGCTCACCCTAACCCTAAACTTACCCCTCATCTTAACCTTCACCCTAACCCTTACCCTAAACCTAACCCTAACGTTAACACTAAATCTCACGCTAAACCTAACCCTTAACTTAACTCTAACCCTCACCCTAACGCTCACGCTAACCCTAACCCTTCCCCTCACCCTAACCCTCAACCTAACCCTTACCCTCATCCTCACCCTAACCCTCAAAATAAACCTAACCCTCACCCTAATCCTAAAACTAACCATCACCCTCACCCTCACGCTCACCCTCAGCCTAACTCTAACCCTAACCCTAATCCAAACACTAACCATCATCCTCACCTCAACCTAACCCAAACCCGAACACTAACGCTCACCCTCACACTCACCCTCACACTCACCGTAACCTTAAACCTCAGCCTCAGGCTCACCCTCAACCTAACCCTAACCCTAAGTCTAAACCTCACACTAATCGTAACCCTGACCCTAACCCTAACCCTAAGCCACACCCTAACCCTCACACTCACCCTCAACCTCACCCTAACCCTCACCCTCATCCTTACCCTCACCCTAACCCTAACCCTCACCTTAACACTCATCCTAACCCTACGCCTAACACTAATACCCTAACCTTAACCCTAACCCTAACACTCACCCTGAACCTCAGCCTAAACCTAACCCTAACCCTAATCCTAACCCTATACCTCACCCTCACACTCACCCTAATTCTAACCCTAACCCTAACCCCAAATAAACCCTTCACCCTAACCCTCATACTAACCTCACCCTAACCCTAACCCTAACACTCATCCTCACCCTAACACTCACCTTCACCCTAACCCTATCCCTAAAACTAACCCTCATCCTAACCCTCACCTTCCACTTCTCACGGTAACCCTAACCCTAAACGTAATCCTAACCCTCACACTAACATTAAGGCTCACACTAAACCTAACACTACCCCTCAACCTAACCCTCAACCTAAACCTAAACGTAACCCTAACCCTCACCCTAACACTAACCTTCACCCTAAACCTCACCCTCACCCTCACCCTCACCCTAAACCTAAACCTACCCCTCACCCTGACCCTCAACCTGAACCTAACCCTAACCCTAACCCTCACACTAACCCTAACCCTCACCCTCACCCTCACCCTAACCCTAACCCAAACCCTAGTTCTAACCGTAAGCCTCGCCCTCACCCTCACCCTAACCCTAACCCAAACCCTAGTTCTAACCGTAAGCCTCGCCCTCACCCTCACACTAATACTTACCCCAACCCTAACCCTAACTCTCATTCTTACCCTAACCCTAAACCTAACCCTAACCCTCACCCTAATCCTAACCCTCACCCTAAACCTAACCGTAAGCCTCCCTCTAACCCTAACCCTAAACATTACCCTAAACCTAACCCTAACATTAACACTAACCCTCACCCTAAAACTAAACCTAAACTTAACCCTAACCATTCCCTTAACCCTCACCCTAACCCTAACCTTTCCCTAACCCTCCCCTCACCCTAAACCTCAACATAACTCTTACCCTCATCCGCACCCTAACCCTCACAATAATCCTAACCCTCACCCTAATCCTAACACTAACCCTCACGCTCACCCTCACACTCACCCTCAGCCTAACCCTAACCCTAACACTAATCCAAACACTAACCCTCACAATCAACCTAATCCTAAACCTAACCCGAACCCTAACCCTCACCCTCACATTTACCCTCACCCTCACCTTAAACCTCAGCCTCAGCCTCAACCTCCACCTAATCCCAACCTAACCCTCATTTTAACCGTAACCCAGACCCTAACCCTAACCCTAACCCACACCCTAAACTTCACCCTCACCCTCACCCTCAACCTAACACTCACCCTCAACCTAGCCCTCACCCTCACCCTAACCCTAGACCTAACACTCACCCTAACTCTAAACCTCACCCTAACCCTCAGCCTCATTTTAACCCTCACCCTAACACTAACCTTCACCCTAACCCTAACCCTAACCCTCACTCTCACCTTCAACATCCTCACCCTAGCGCTCAGCCTAAACCTCACCGTCACCCTAACCCTCACGCTACCCTAACCCACACCGACACCCAAACCTAACCCTCACCCAAACCCTCACCCTTCCCCTCACCCGCACCCTTAGCCTAACCCTAACCCTAACCCTAATCCTAAACATAACCCTCACCCTTCCCTAACCCTTACACAAACCCTAAACCTCACCCTCACCCTAACCCTCACCCTAACATTAACCTTAACACTAAACCTCCCCCTCACCCTAACCCTCAAACTAAACCTTGCCCTCATCCTCACCCTAACCTTCACCCTAACCCTAACACTAACCCTCACCCGCAGCCTAACCCTAACTCTAACTCTCACCCTAAACCTAACCCTCAACCTAACCTAACCCTAACCCTAACCCTCACCCTAACTCTAAACCTCACCCTAACATTCAACCTAACCCTAACACTCAACCTAAACCTAACCCTAACCCTAACGCTCACGCTAACCCTAACCCTCGCCCTCACCCTCAGCCTAACCTTAACTCAAACCCTAATCCTAATTCTAAGCTTCAGCCTCACCCTCACCCTTACTCAAACCCTAACCCTAACCCTCACCCTAACACTAAACCTAACCCTAACCCTCACCCTAATCCTAACGCTCATCCTAAAGCTAACCATAAACCTAACTCTCATCCTCACCTTAACCCTAACCGTCACCCTCACCTTCACCCTAAACCTAACCCTAACCCTCACCCTAACCGACACCCCAACCCTAACGTTAACCCTAAGCCTCACCCTCATCCTACCCTCACCCTACCCTTACCCTCACCCTAACCATAATCCTATCCCTAAACCTAACCCACACACTAACCCTAACCCTCACCCTAACCCTAACACTACCCCTCACGCTAACCCTCAACCTATACCTAAATCTAACCCTAACCCTTACCCTAACCCTAATTCCTACCTAAACAAAACCCTCACCCTCAGCATCACCTTAATCCAAACCCTCACCCAAGCCCTAATACTTACCCTCACCCTAACTCTCACCCAAACCCTAATCC
Source organism: Dipodomys spectabilis (assembly GCF_019054845.1). NCBI lineage: Eukaryota > Metazoa > Chordata > Mammalia > Rodentia > Heteromyidae > Dipodomys > Dipodomys spectabilis. Next base: position 113,823 of record NW_024871403.1, on the reverse strand, counting down.
TGTCCGTAACCCTAAACCTAATCCTTACATAACCGAAACACTCACCCTCACCCTAACCCTAACCCTACTCTTCATCCTAACACTACCCCTTACCGTAAGCCTCACTCTCACCCTAACCCGAACCCAAACCCTCACCCTTCCCCTCAACCTCAACCTAAGCCTAACCCTAACCCTAACACTAATCCTAAACTGAACCCTCATCTTCACCCTAACCGTAAAACTAACCCTCACCCTAACCCTAACCCTAACCCTCACCCTAACCCTCACCGTCACCCTAACCCTCACCCTACCCTAACCCTCACCGACAGCCTAACCCTCACGCTCACCCTTACCCTCACCCTAACGCTCACCCTCACCCTACCCTCAGCCTAACCCTAACCCTAAACCTCACCCGAAGCCTAACCCTAAACCTAACCCTCAAACTAACCCTAACACTCACACTAACCCTAATCCTACCCATCATCCTAATCCTCATCCTAAACCTAACCCTAACCCTCACCCTCACCCTTACCCTAACCCTAACCCCCACCTTAACCCTAAACCTCACCCTCACCCTCACCCTCAACCTAACCCTAACCCTAACCTTCACCCTAAACCTCATCCTAAACCTAACTCTAACCCTAGCACTCAAAGTAATCCTAAACCTAACCCTAAACCTCACCCTCACCCTCAAACTCAGCCTAACACTAAACCTCACCCTAACCCTCACAACTACCCTAACCCTCACCGACACCTTATCCCTCACCCTCACCCTCAACCTAACCTTCACCCTCACCCTAGCCCGCAACCTAACCCAAACCTATCCCTAAAACTAACACTAAGCCTCACCCTAACCCTCATGTTCACCTTAACCCTAACCATAACCCAAACCCTCACCTTAACACTCAACCAACCCCTAACCCTAACACTAACCCTAACCCTCACCCTGACACTAACCTTAAGCCTAACCCTAACCTTCACCCTACCCTAAAGATAACCCTAATCCTAAACCTCACCCTAAGCCTCACCCTAACCCTAAACCTAACCCTAACCCTCACCATCATACTAAACCTCACCATTTCACTTACACTCACGGTAACCCTAACACTAACCCTAACCCTCACTCTAACCCTACACCACACACTAACCCTAACCCTACCCCTCGCCCTAAACCTCATCCTAAACCTAACACTCACCCTAACACTCACCCTAACCCTAACCCTAAACCTAACCCTAACCCTAATCCCACACCTCAACCTAACCCTCATCCTAACCCTAACCCCAACCCTTACACTCACCCTAACCCTAAACATAACCCTAACCCTCACCCTCAACCTCACCCTCAGCCTAACCCTAACCCTCACCCTAAACCTTACCCTCAACCTACCCTAACCCTAACCCTAACCATAACACTAACCCTAAACCTAACCCTAAGCCTCACCCTCACCCTCACACTCACCCTCACCCTAACCGTCACCCACACCCTAACCCTCACCCTCACACAAACGCTCAGCCTCACCCTAAACATCACCCTAAGCCTAACCAGAACCCTAACCCTAACCCTAACCCTCACCCTCACCCTAACGCTCACCGTCATCTTAACCCTCATCCTACCCTAACCCTCACCGACACCCTAACCCTTACCCTCACCCTCACCCTCACCCTACCCTCAGCCTAAGCCTAAACCTAACCCTAATCCTCAGCCTAACCCTAACCCTAACCCTACCCCTCACACTAACCATCATCCTAAACATAACCCTAGCCCTCACACTCCCCCTAACCCTAACTCTAACCCTAACCCTAACGCTCACCCTCACCCTAACCCTCACCCTCATCTTAACCCTCATCCTACCCTAACCCTCACCGACACCCTAACCCTCACCCTCACCCTCACCCTCACCCTACCCTCAGCCTAAGCCTAAACCTAACCCTAATCCTCAACCTAACCCTAACCCTAACCCTACCCCTCACACTAACCATCATCCTAAACATAACCCTAGCCCTCACACTCCCCCTAACCCTAACCCTAATCCTAACCCTAACCCTCACCCTAACCCTAAACAACACCCTCACCCTTACCCTCAACCTAACCCTAACCCTACCCCTCACCCTAAACCTCATCCTAACCCTAAACCTAACCCTAAAACACACTAATCCTAAGCCTAACCCTAAACCTCACCCTCACCCTCACCCTTAACATTAATCCTACACTTCACAATAAACCTCATCCTAACCCTAACCTTAACCCTTACACTCACCCTTACCCTCAACCTAACCCTAACCCTCACCCTCACCCTCACCCTCAGCCTAACCCTAGCCCTAACCCTAAACCTTACCTTCACCCTACCCTAACCCTCGCCCTAACCCTAACACTCACCCAAACACTAAATTTAACACTAATCCTAACCCTAACCCTAACCCTCACCCTCACCCTAACTGTAAAACTCACTGGAACACTCAACCTAACCCTAACTCGAACTCTAACCCTAAACCTCTCCCTAAACCTCACCTTAATCCTTACCCTCACCCTAAACCTAACGCTAACCCGCACCCTCACCCTAAACCTCACCCTCACCCTCACCCTCACCCTCAACCTAACCCTAATCCTAACTCTCACCCTAAACCTCATCCTAAACTTAACCCTAACCCTAACACACTAATTTTAGACCCAACCCTAAACCTCACCCTCACCCTCACCCTGAGCCTAATAGTAACCCTCACCCTAGCCCTCAGCCTAACCCATACCCTAAACCTAACTAACCCTAAAGCTCACCCTCATCCTAACCCTCACAATTACACTTACCCTCACGGTAACCCTAACCCTAACCCTAACCCTCACACTAACCTTACCCCTCACACTAACCCTAACCCTACCACTCGCCCTAACCCTCATCCTAAACCTAACACTAACCCTAACACTCACCCTAACCCTAAGCCTAACCCTCACCCTAGCCCTCACCCTCACCTTAACCCTAATCCTACACCTCACCCTAACCCTCATCCTAAACCTAACCCTAACCCTTACACTCAACCCTAAACCCTCATCCTCATCCTCACCCTCAGCCTATTCCTAACCCTCACCCTAAACCTTACCCTCACCCCACCCTAACCCTAACCATAACCCTAACCCTAACACTCAACCAAACCCTAACCCTAACAACAACCCTAAACCTAACCCTAACCCTCTCCCTCACCCTAACACTCACCCTGACCCTCACACAAACCCTAAACCTCACCCGAACACGCACCTTCACGCTAAAACTCACCCTCACACTAAACATCACCCTAACCCTAACCAGCACCCTAACCCTAAAACTAACCCTCAAGCTAACCCTAATCCTAACATTCACCTTAACGCTAAGCCTAAGCCTAACCATAACACCAATCCTAAACCTAACCCTCACCCACACCCTAACCTAAAACCTATCCCTAAAACACCCACACACTCACCCTAACCATAACCTAACCCTCACCCTCACCCTACCCTAACCAAAACCCTAACCCTACCCCTCACCCTACCCCTCACCCTAACACTTAACCTAACCAAAATCCTCACCCTCACCATAACACTAAACCTAACCCTAACCCTCATCCTAGCCCAAACCCTCACCCTAACCCTAAACCTAACCCTCATCCTTACCCTAACACTCACCCTCGCCCTAACCCTATCCCTAAACCTCACCCTCATCCTAACCCTCACCCTTACCCTTACCCTCATGGTAACCCTAAACCTAACCCTAACCCTCACACTAACAGTAAGGCTCACACTAATCCTAACCCTACCCCTCACCCTAATGCTAAACCGAAACCTAACACTAACCATTACCCTAAACCTAACCCTAACATTAAACCTAACCCTCACCCTATACCTAAACCTAAACTTAACCCTAACCCTAAGCCTCACCCTAAATCTAATCCTAACCCTAAACCTCCCCCCCACCCTAACCCTCAATGTAATCCTTACCGTCATCCTCACCCTAACCCTCACAATAAACTTAAACCTCAGCCTAACCCTAACACTAACACTCACCCTCACCCTGACGCTCACCCTCAGCCTAACCCTAACCCTCAAGGTAACCCTCACTCTAACCCTAACCCTAACCCTAACCCTCCCCCTCACCCGAACCCTCAACCTAAACCTTAACCTCATCCTCACCCTAACCCTCACACTAACTCTAACAATAACCCTCACTCTCACCCTAACCCTAACTCTAACTCTCAACCTAAAACTAACCCTAACCTGCACCCTCAGCCTAACTCTAAACCTCAAACTCACCCTCAACTTAAACCTAATCCGATCCCTAACCCTCACCCTCACCCTCACCCTCACCCTCACTTTAAAACTCAGCCTCAGCCTCAACCTCACCCTAAAACTTACCCTATCCCTCACCCTAATTGTAACCCTGACCCTAACCCTAACCCTAACCCACACCCCAACACGCACCCTCACCCTCATCCTCACCTTAAGCCTCACCCTCAACCTAGCCCTCACCCTAACCCTAACCCTAACGCTAACCCTCACCCTAACTCTATCCTCACCCTGATCCTCAGCCTCATCTTAACCCTCACCCTAACCGAAACCCTAACACGCACGCTAACCCTTAAACTCACCTTCATCCTAGCCCTCAACCTAACCCTTACCCTCACCCTAACCCTAATCCTAACCCTTACCTAATCAAACCCTCGCCCTCAGCTCCACTCTAATACTAACCCACACCCAAACCCTAACACTTACCCTCACCCTAACCCTCACCCAAAACCTAATCCTCTCCCTAACCCTAAACCTAACCCTCACGTAACCAAAACCCTCAACCCTACCCTCACCCTAACCCTAACCCTACCCCTCAGCCTAACCCTCACACTAACATTAACCCTCACCCTCACCATGACCTTAATCCTAAACCTAAACCTTAACCTAACCCTCACCCTCACTCTAACCCTCACCCTAACCATTACCCTCACCCTAACCCTAAACCTAATCCTAACCTTAACCCTCACACTAACCCTCCCCTAACCCTAACCCTAACCCTAACTCTAATCCTAAACCTAATACTCACCCTCACCCTAACACTAAACCTATCCCTAAAACTCACCCTCACATTCACCCTACCCCTAACCCTATCCCTCACCATCACATTAACCCTAACCAAAACCCTAACCCTAACCCTGACCCTACCCCTCACCCTAATCCTTAACCTAAACCTAACCCTCACCCTCAACCTAACCCTACAAATAACCCTAACCCTCACCCTAACCCTAACCCTCAACCTAACCATCATCCTCACCCTAACAGTCACCCTCACCCTAACCCTGTCCCTAACTCTCACCCTCATCCTAACCCTCAGCCTTACCCTTACGCTCACAGTAACCCTAACCGTAACCCTAACCCTAACCCTCACACTAACACTAAGGCTCACACTTACCCTAACCCAACCCTTCACCCTAACACTCAACCTAACCCTAACCCTCACCCTCACCCTAACTGTAAACCTACCCCTCACCCTAACACTCAACCTAAACTTAAACCTAAACCTAAACCTCACCCTCACCCTCAGCCTAACCCTAACCCAAAACGTAATCCTAACCTTAAGCCTCAACCTCACCCTCACCCTAACCGTAACCCCAACCCTAACCCTCAACCTCACCCTAACCTTAAACCTAACCCTAACCCTCACCTTAACCCTAACCCTTACCCTAAACCTAACCCTAACATTAACCCAAAACCTCACCCTAAACCTAACCCTAAACTAAACCCTAAACCTCACCCTCAGCCTAACCCTAACCCTAACCCTAATTGTAACCCTATTCCTCACCTCACCCTCACCCTAACTCTAAAACTCACCCTAAATCTCAACCTAACCTAACTCTAACCCTAAACCTAAACCTCACCCTAAACCTCACCCTAACCCTTACCCTCACTCTACTCCTAAACCTAACCCTAATCCTCACAGCAATCCTAACCCTCACCCTAACCCTAACTATACCCCTCAACCTAACCCTCACCCTAACACTAATACGAACCCTAAACATCACCCTAACCCTAACTTTAACCCTCGCCCTAACCCTCACCCTAACACTCATGCTTACCCTAAACCTCACTCTCACCCTACCTTCATCCTAACCCTTACCCTCACCCTAACCTATCCCTAACCATAACCTTCACACTAAACCTAACCCTCACTCTATCCCTAACCCTACCCGTCACCTAACCCTAAACCTAACCATGAACCTCACCCTAACCCTAAGCCTAATCCTAACCCTCACCCTCACCCTAGCCCACACACTAACCCTAATCCTAACCCTAACCCTAACCGTCAACCTAACCGTAAACCTCACCCTAACCCTAACCCTCACCCTCACCCTAGCCCTTACCCTAAACCTAACCCTAACATTAACCCTAACTCCCACCCTAAACCTAACCATAAACTTAACCCTAACCCTAACCATAACCCTCACCCTAACCCAAACCCTAACCCTAACCCTCACCCTCACCTAACCCTTACCCAAATCCTCACCCTAACACTCACAATAAAACTAACCCTCACCCTAACACTAACACTAACCCTCACCATCACCCTCACGCTAACCCTCAGCCTAATCCTAGCCCTAACCCTAATCCAAACACTAACCCCCAACCTCACCCGCAACCTAAACCTAACCCTCACTGTCACCCTATCCCTCACCCTAACCTTAACCCTCACCTTAAACCTAACCCTAACCCTCACCCTCACCCTAGCCCTCAAACTCACCCTAAGCCTAACCCTAACCCTAACAGTAATCCTAAACTTAACCCTCAGGCTAACCCTCACCCTAACCCTAACCTTAACCTAACCCTCACCCTAACCCTAACTCTAAATCTAACCCTCATCCTAAACCTAACCATCACCCTAACCCTAACCGAACCCTCAAACTAAAGCTCAAAATAACCCTTACGTTCACCCTCAACCTCACCGTCACCCTAACTCTAACCCTAACCCCAATCCTAACCCTAGCCCTCACCCTAACCGTAAGCCTAACCCTATACATAACCCTCAACCTCACCATCACCCTAACCCTAGTCTTATCCCTAAGCCTCACCCTCACCCACACCCTCACCCTAACCCTAACCATAACCCTAACCCGCCCCCTAAACCTAAACCTCACCCTCACCCACACACTAATCCTAACCCTATCCCTAACCCTCCCCCTCACACAAACCCTCACCCTAACCCTTACCCCTCACCCTTACCCTAATACTAACCTTAATCCTCACACTAACCCTAACCCTCACCCTCACCCTAAACCTAAACCTAACCCTAACCCTTACCCTCACACTAACATTAAACCTAATATTAAATCTCACCCTGTCCCTAACCCTAACCCTAACCCTCACCCTCACCCTAGTGCTCACCCTAACTCTAACCCTAACCTTAAACCTCAACCTCACAATCACCCTCAGCCTAACTCTAACTCTAACCCTAACACTAAACCTAATCTTAACCCTAACCCTAGACCTCAACCTCACCCTCATCCTCAGACTAACTCTAACTCTAACCCTAACACTAAACCTAACACTAAACCTCACCCTCAGCCTCACCCAAACCCTAAACCTAACCCTAACACTCACACTCACCCACACCCTCATCCTAACTCTAACCGTAACACTAACCTTCACCCTAACAGTAAACCTCAAAATAACCCTAACCCTCACCCTCAACAACACTTTAATCCTAACCCTAATCTTAAGCCTAATACTCATGCTCACCCTAACCCTCACCCTAAACTTTTCCGTCACCCTAACCCTAACCCTAACACTCACACTAACCTGAACCCACAACCTCACCCTAAACTTTTCCCTCATCCTAACCCTAACCCTAACACACACTAACCCGAACCCACACCCTCACCCTAAACTTATCCCTCACCTTAACTCTAACCCTAACACTCACACTAACCCGAACCCACACCCTCACCATAACCCTAACCCTAAACCTAACCCTCCCCCTCCCACTCCCCCACAACCTCAGTCTAACCCTAACCGTAATCCTAATCCTAAACCTAACACTCACTCTCATCCTCAAACTAAACCTAACCCTAACCCTAAATCTGCCCCTCCCTCTCCCGCTCCCCCTCCCCCTCCACCACAACCTAACACTAAAAATAACCCTAACCCTAACCCTCATCCTAACCCCAACCCTAACCCTAACCCTCCCCATCACCCTCACTACCCTCACCCTAAACCTAACCCTAAGCCTAAACCTCACCCTCACCCTCACCCTTACCCTCACCTTCAGCCGCAACCTAACCCTAACAATAGGAATAACCCTAACCCTAACCCTAACCCTCACCCTAACACTAATATTAAACCTAGCCCTAACTCTCACACTAAACCTAACCCTCACCCTAACCCTAACCCTACCTCTCAGCCTAACTCTCATCCTAACCATAACCCTAACCCTAATCCTCACCCTATCCCTAACAGTAACCCTAACCCTAAACCTCACCCTCATCCTAGCCCTCACCCTAACCGTACCCCTAAACCTAACCCTCCCCTAACCCTAGCCCTAACCCTCACCCTGACCCTAAACATCACCCTAACCCTAACCCTAACCCTAAACCTCAACTTAACGCTGACCCTCACCCTAACCCTCACACTACTTCTCACCCTAAACTTAACGCTATCCCTCACCCTCAAACTAAACCTCACGTTAACACTTACCCTCACCCTGACCCTCACCCTAACCCTAACACTAATCATAACCCTCACCATAACCCTCAAACTAACCCTAAATCTAATCCTCACACGAATCCTCACCCCAACACTAACCCTAACCCTCACCCTCACCCTCACCCTCAGCCTAAACCTAACCCTAAACCTAATCCTAACCCTAACCCTCACCCTCACCCTCAACGTAATTTTAAGCCTAACCCTAACCCTAAACCTAACCCTCACCCTAAACCTAGACCTAACCCTAAACCTAACCGTCACCCTAACCCTCAACCTCAATCTCAGTCTAACCCTAACCCTAACCCTAATCCTAAACCTAACCCTCACCCTCACCCTAACACAAACTCTAACCCGTACTCAACCCTAACTCTCATTATAACTCTAACCCTCACCCAAACCTAACCCTCCCTCACATTCACCCTAACTGTAACTCTAACCCTAACCCTCACCCTAACCCAAACCCACACCCTCACCCTCATCCTCACCCTAAGTCTAACCCTAACCTAACCCTAATCTTAACCCTAACCCTCACCCTCACCTCACCCTAACTCTAACCATAACCCAACCCTAATACTCACCCTAACCCTAGCCCTCACCCTAATCCTAATCCTAAACTTCACTCTTACCCTAACCGTAACCCTAAACCTAACCCTCACCCTAACACTCACCCTAACCCTAACGTTAACCCTAAACCGCACCCTCACCCTAAACCTCACCCTAAACCTTACTCTCACCCTAACCCTAACCCTAAGCTTAACACTAACCCTCATCCTAACCTTAACTCTAACCCTAACCCTAACACTAAACCTAACCCTAAACCTCACCCTAACCCTAACTCTAACCCTAACCCTAAGCCTTACACTAACCCTAACCCTAACCCTAACCCTAACCCTCACCCTAACCCTCAATGTCACCCTAACCTTCCCCCTCCCCCTTCCCCTCACCCTCGGCCTAACACTAACCCTAATCCTAATCCTAACACTAACCATGACTCTCAACCTCACCCTAAAACTAACCATAACCCTAAACATCCCCTTCCTCCTCCTCCTCCCCCTAACCCTAACAATAACCCTAACACTAAACCTAACCCTAAACCTCACCCTAACCCTAACCCTAACCCTCCGCCTCTCCCTCAACCTCAGCCTAACCCTAAACCTAATACTTATCCTAAACCTAATCCTCATTCTCATACTCAGCCGAAACTAACCCTAACCCTACCCCTCAGCCTAAAACTCACCCTAACCCTAACCCTCACCCTAAGCCTCAATCTTTCCCTCACCCTCACACTAACCCTCACATTCACCCAAGCTCTCACCCTAACCTTAATCCTAAACCTAACCCTCACCCTAACCCTAACACTCACCCTAACCCTAGCACTCACCCTGATCCTAAACCTCAACCTAAGCCTAACTCTAACTCTCACCCTGACCCTAACCCTCACCCTAACCCTAAACCTAACGCTAAACCTCCACTTAAGCTCACACTCACCCTAACCCTAAACCTCACCCTAATCCTCACCCTAACCGTAACCCTAACCCTCACCAGAACCCTTACCCGAACCTTCACCCTAATGCTCACCCTCACCCTCACCCTAAGCATAACCCTTACCCTAACCCTAATCCTAACCCTAACACTAACCCTCACCCTCACCCTAGCCCTAACCCTAACTCTAAATGTAACCCTAACCCGCACCCGAACACGAACCCTCACCCTAACCCTCAACCTTATCCTAAACATCACCCTAACCCTAGCCCTCAGAATCACCCTAAACTTACCCTTCACACTAACCCTTAACCTAAACCTTACCTTCACGCTCACCCTAACCCTCACACTAACTATAAACATCACCCTAACACTAACCCTAACCCTCACCCTCAACTTATCCTTTCCCCTAACTCTCACCCTAACCCTAACACTCACCCGAACCCTCACCCTCACCCTAACCTTCACCCTCACCCTAAACATCACTCTAATCCAACCATCACGGTAGCCAAAACCTAACACTCACCCTAACCCTAACCCTCACACTCATCCTCACCCTCACCCTAACCCTCACCCTCATACTAGCCCTCACCCTAAACTTAAACCTCAACCTAACCCTAACCCTGAATCTCACCTTCACCCTCAGCCTAACCCTATCCCTAACCCTACCCCTACCCCTAATCATAACCCTAATCCTCACCCTCACCCAAAACCTAAACCTAACCTTATCCCTCACCCTCACCCACACCCTCACCCTAACTCTAACCCTAACCCTAACCCTAACCCAAACACTAACCTTAACCCTAACCCTCCCCCTCACCCTCACTCCCACCCTCAGCCTAACCCTAACCCTAATCCTAATCCTAACTCTAACCCTCACTCTCATCCTCACCATAAACCTAACCCTAACCCGAAACCTCACCCTCACCCTCACCCTCACCTTCACTCTCACCCTAACCCTAACCCTAATCCTAAACCTCAACTTCACCCTAACCCTAACCCTAACCCTAACCCTCACCCTAAACCTAACCCAAATTCTCACCCTCATACTTGCCCTCACCCTAACTCTAACCGTAAACCTAACCCTCACCCGAAAGCTCACCTTCACACTAACACTCACCTTCAGCCTAAACATTACCCTAACCCTCACCTTCTACCAAAACCTAACCCTAACCCTCACCCTATCCCTAACCTTAACCCTAATACTCACACTAACCCTAACCCTAACCCTTACGTAAACAAAGGGTTAGGTTTAGTGTGAGGGTTAGGATTAAGGTTAGGGTGAGGGTAAACATTAGGGTGAAGGTTAAGGTGAGAGAGAGGGTTAGGATTTGCGTGAGTGTTAGTGTGAGGATTAGGGTCAGGGTTAGGGTTAGAGTTAAGGTTAGGGTGATGATGAGGGTTAGGGTTAGGGTTATGGTGGGGGGTTAAGGTTAGGGTGAGGGTTAGGGTGAGGGAGAGGGTGAGGGTGAGGGTTAGGTTTAGGGTTAGTGTGAGGGTGAGGGTTAAGGGGAGGGTGTAGGTTTGGGTGAGCGTGAGGTTTAGGGTTAGGGTTAGGGTGAGGGTCAGGGTTAGGTTAGTGTGATGTTGAGGATTAGGGTTAGCATTACGATTAAGGTTAGGGATAGGATGAGAGTGAGGTTGAGGGTGAGGGTGAGTGTTAGGGTTAGGTTTAGTGTGAGGGTTAGTGTTAGGGTTAGGGTTAGGTTTAAGGAGAGGTTTAGTGTTAGGGTAAGTTTAGGGTGAGGGTTAGGGTTAGGGTTAGGATGAGGGTCAGGATGAGGGTTAGGGTTAGGTTGAGGGTTAGGGTTAGGGTGAGGGTTAAGGTTAGTGTTAGGGTGAGACTTAGGGTTAGGTTGATGTTTATTGTGAGGGTGAGTTTTAGGGTGAGGGTTAGTGTTCGCGTGAGTGTGAGGGTTCAGGTGAGGGTGAAGGTTAGGGTGTGGTTGAGTGTTAGGGTTAGGGTGAGTGTTAGGGTGACGGTGAGGGTTAGGGTGAGGGTGAGGGTTATGTTTAGGGTTAGGATTAGGGTGAGGGTTAGGGTTAGGGTTAGGGTTAGGGTGAGAATTAGGTTGAGGTGTCGGGATAGGGTTAGGGTGAAGGTTAGGGTTAGGGTTAGGGTTAGTGTGAGGATAAGGGTTAGGGTTAGGGTTAGGGTGAGGGTGAGGTTTAGGTTTAGCGTTAGGGTTAGGGTGAGGGTTAGGTTTAGGGTAATATTTAAGGTAAGTTTGAGGGTTAGTGTGAGGGTGAGTGTGAGGGTGAGGGTTAGGTTGAGGGTGCGGGGGAGGGTGAGGTTGAGGGTGATGGTTTGGGTTAGGGTTAGGGTGAGGTTTAGGGTTAGGGTTAGGATTAGGGTTACGGTTAGTGTTACGCTGAGAGTGAGGGTGAAAGTGAGGGTGAGGGTTAGGGTTATTGTGAGCGTTAGGGTTAGGGTGAGGATTAGGGTTAGAGTGAGTGTTAGGGGAGGGTGAGGATTAGGTTGAGGTGTAGGATTAGGGTGAGGGTTAGGGTTAGGGTGATATTTAGGGTGAGGGTGAAGGTTAGGGTGAGCGTGAGGGAGAGGGTGAGGGTGAGGGTTAGGGTTAGGTTTAGTTTTAGGGTGAGGGTGAGGGTGAAGGTTATGGTTAAGGTTAGGGTTAGGGTTAGGGTTAGGGTTAGGGTTAGGGTTAGGGTGAGGATAAGGGTTAGGGTGAGGGTTAGGGTGAGGATGAGGGTTAAGTTTAGGGTTAGGGTGAGGGTTAGGGTTTGGGTGATGTTTAGGGTGAGATTTAGGGTGAGGATGAGGGTTCGGGTGAGGGAGAGGCTTCAGGTGAGTTTGAGGGTTAGGGTGTGGGTGAGGATTAGGGTTAGGGTGAGGGTGAAGGTTAGGTTTAGGGTTAGTGTGAGGTTGAGAGTTAGGGGTAGGGTTAGGGTTGGGGTTAGGGTTAGGGTTAGCGTTAATGTGAAGGTTAGGGAGAGGGGTAGGCGTAGGGTTAGGGTGAGGTTTAGGGTGAATGTGAGGGTTAAGGTGAGAGTGAGGTTAAGGGTTAGGGTTAGGGTTAGGGTGAGGGTGAGGGTCAGTGTTAAGATTAGGGTTAGGGTTAGGGGTATTGAGAGGGTGAGGGTGAGGGTTAGGGTTAAGGTTAGTGTGAGGGTTAGGTTTAGGGTGAGGGTTAGGTTTAGGTTGAGGGTTAGGTTAAGGGTAAGGTTTACGGTGAGGGTTAGGGTTAGGGTTAGGGTTAGGGTGAGGGTCAGGGTGAGGTTTAGGGTCAGGTAGAGGGTTAGGGTTAGGCTGAGATGTAGGGTTAAGTTGATGTTTATTGTGAGGGTGAGGGTGAGGGTGAAGGTTAGGGTTAGGGTGATGTTTAGGGTGAGGTTTAGGGTTAGGGTAAGGTTTAGGGTTCGGGTGAGTGTGATGGTTAGGGTGTGGGTGAGGGTTTGGGTTAGGTTGAGTGTTAGGGTGACGGTGAGTGTTACGGTGAGGTTGAGGGTTAGGGTTAGGTTTAGGGTGAGGGTTAGGTTTAGGGTGAGGGTTCGGATGAGGGTTAGCGTGAGGGGTAGGTTTAGGGTTAGGGTGAGGGTTAGGTTTAGGCTGAGGGTTAGAGTTAGGTTTAGGGTGAGGTAAGGGTTATGGTGAGGGTTAAGTTGAGGGTGTGGGTGAGGGTTTTGTTTAGGT
>NW_024871403.1:90000-97500 GCF_019054845.1 Dipodomys spectabilis | reverse complement strand
CAGGGTTAGGGTTAGGGTTAGGGTTAGGGTCAGGGTCAGGGTCAGGGTCAGGGTCAGGGTCAGGGTCAGGGTCAGGGTCAGGGTCAGGGTCAGGGTCAGGGTCAGGGTTAGGGTCAGGGTTAGGGTTAGGGTTAGGGTTAGGGTTAGGGTTAGGGTTAGGGTCAGGGTTAGGGTTAGGGTTAGGGTTAGGGTTAGGGTTAGGGTTAGGGTTAGGGTTAGGGTTAGGGTTAGGGTTAGGGTTAGGGTTAGGGTGAGGATAAGGGTTAGGGTGAGGGTTAGGGTGAGGATGAGGGTTAAGTTTAGGGTTAGGGTGAGGGTTAGGGTTTGGGTGATGTTTAGGGTGAGATTTAGGGTGAGGATGAGGGTTCGGGTGAGGGAGAGGCTTCAGGTGAGTTTGAGGGTTAGGGTGTGGGTGAGGATTAGGGTTAGGGTGAGGGTGAAGGTTAGGTTTAGGGTTAGTGTGAGGTTGAGAGTTAGGGGTAGGGTTAGGGTTGGGGTTAGGGTTAGGGTTAGCGTTAATGTGAGGGTTAGGGAGAGGGGTAGGCGTAGGGTTAGGGTGAGGTTTAGGGTGAATGTGAGGGTTAAGGTGAGAGTGAGGTTAAGGGTTAGGGTTAGGGTTAGGGTGAGGGTGAGGGTCAGTGTTAAGATTAGGGTTAGGGTTAGGGGTATTGAGAGGGTGAGGGTGAGGGTTAGGGTTAAGGTTAGTGTGAGGGTTAGGTTTAGGGTGAGGGTTAGGTTTAGGTTGAGGGTTAGGTTAAGGGTAAGGTTTACGGTGAGGGTTAGGGTTAGGGTTAGGGTTAGGGTGAGGGTCAGGGTGAGGTTTAGGGTCAGGTAGAGGGTTAGGGTTAGGCTGAGATGTAGGGTTAAGTTGATGTTTATTGTGAGGGTGAGGGTGAGGGTGAAGGTTAGGGTTAGGGTGATGTTTAGGGTGAGGTTTAGGGTTAGGGTAAGGTTTAGGGTTCGGGTGAGTGTGATGGTTAGGGTGTGGGTGAGGGTTTGGGTTAGGTTGAGTGTTAGGGTGACGGTGAGTGTTACGGTGAGGTTGAGGGTTAGGGTTAGGTTTAGGGTGAGGGTTAGGTTTAGGGTGAGGGTTCGGATGAGGGTTAGCGTGAGGGGTAGGTTTAGGGTTAGGGTGAGGGTTAGGTTTAGGCTGAGGGTTAGAGTTAGGTTTAGGGTGAGGTAAGGGTTATGGTGAGGGTTAAGTTGAGGGTGTGGGTGAGGGTTTTGTTTAGGTAAGGGTTAGGGTTAGAGTTAGGGTGAGGATTAGGGGAGGGTGAAGGTTAAGTTGAGGGGTAGGGTTAGGATGAGGCTTAGGGTTAGGGTTAGGGTGAGGGTTAGCGTTAGAGTGATGTTTAGTATGAGGGTGAGGGTTAATGTTAGGGTTAGCGTTAGGGAAAGTTTAGGGTTAGGGTTAGGGTGAGGGTTAGGGTGAGAGGTAAGTTTAGGGTTAG
This sequence comes from Dipodomys spectabilis, assembly GCF_019054845.1. Lineage (NCBI taxonomy): Eukaryota > Metazoa > Chordata > Mammalia > Rodentia > Heteromyidae > Dipodomys > Dipodomys spectabilis. The sequence continues at coordinate 96,049 of NW_024871403.1, read as the reverse complement.
GGTGAAGGTTAGGGTTAGAGTTAGGGTTTGGTTTAGAGGGTTACGGTTAGGTTGATGTTTAGGGTGAGGGTGAGGGTTAGGATGAGGGTGAGGTTGAGGTTTAGGTTGAGGGTGAAGGTGAGGGTTACGGTTAAGGTTTGGGTTTGGGTGAGTGTGAGGGTTAGGGTTAGGATGATCATTAGGGTTATTGTTTGGGTTAGGGTTAGGGTGAGGGTGAGGGTTAGGGTTAGGGAAAGGATGAGGGTAAGGGTTAGGGTGAGGGTTAAGGTGAGGATAAGGTTTAGGGTTAGGGTTAGGGTGAGTGTTAGCGTGAGGGTCAGAGTGAGGGTTACGGTTAGGGTTAGGGTTAGGGTCAGGGTTAGGCTTAGGGTCAGGGTTAGGGTTAGGGTTAGGGTTAGGGTCAGGGTTAGGGTTAGGGTTAGGGTTAGGGTCAGGGTCAGGGTCAGGGTCAGGGTCAGGGTCAGGGTCAGGGTCAGGGTCAGGGTCAGGGTCAGGGTCAGGGTTAGGGTTAGGGTTAGGGTTAGGGTTAGGGTTAGGGTCAGGGTTAGGGTTAGGGTTAGGGTTAGGGTTAGGGTTAGGGTTAGGGTTAGGGTTAGGGTTAGGGTTAGGGTTAGGGTGAGGATAAGGGTTAGGGTGAGGGTTAGGGTGAGGATGAGGGTTAAGTTTAGGGTTAGGGTGAGGGTTAGGGTTTGGGTGATGTTTAGGGTGAGATTTAGGGTGAGGATGAGGGTTCGGGTGAGGGAGAGGCTTCAGGTGAGTTTGAGGGTTAGGGTGTGGGTGAGGATTAGGGTTAGGATGAGGGTGAAGGTTAGGTTTAGGGTTAGTGTGAGGTTGAGAGTTAGGGGTAGGGTTAGGGTTGGGGTTAGGGTTAGGGTTAGCGTTAATGTGAGGGTTAGGGAGAGGGGTAGGCGTAGGGTTAGGGTGAGGTTTAGGGTGAATGTGAGGGTTAAGGTGAGAGTGAGGTTAAGGGTTAGGGTTAGGGTTAGGGTGAGGGTGAGGGTCAGTGTTAAGATTAGGGTTAGGGTTAGGGGTATTGAGAGGGTGAGGGTGAGGGTTAGGGTTAAGGTTAGTGTGAGGGTTAGGTTTAGGGTGAGGGTTAGGTTTAGGTTGAGGGTTAGGTTAAGGGTAAGGTTTACGGTGAGGGTTAGGGTTAGGGTTAGGGTTAGGGTGAGGGTCAGGGTGAGGTTTAGGGTCAGGTAGAGGGTTAGGGTTAGGCTGAGATGTAGGGTTAAGTTGATGTTTATTGTGAGGGTGAGGGTGAGGGTGAAGGTTAGGGTTAGGGTGATGTTTAGGGTGAGGTTTAGGGTTAGGGTAAGGTTTAGGGTTCGGGTGAGTGTGATGGTTAGGGTGGGGGTGAGGGTTTGGGTTAGGTTGAGTGTTAGGGTGACGGTGAGTGTTACAGTGAGGTTGAGGGTTAGGGTTAGGTTTAGGGTGAGGGTTAGGTTTAGGGTGAGGGTTCGGATGAGGGTTAGCGTGAGGGGTAGGTTTAGGGTTAGGGTGAGGGTTAGGTTTAGGCTGAGGGTTAGAGTTAGGTTTAGGGTGAGGTAAGGGTTATGGTGAGGGTTAAGTTGAGGGTGTGGGTGAGGGTTTTGTTTAGGTAAGGGTTAGGGTTAGAGTTAGGGTGAGGATTAGGGGAGGGTGAAGGTTAAGTTGAGGGGTAGGGTTAGGATGAGGCTTAGGGTTAGGGTTAGGGTGAGGGTTAGCGTTAGAGTGATGTTTAGTATGAGGGTGAGGGTTAATGTTAGGGTTAGCGTTAGGGAAAGTTTAGGGTTAGGGTTAGGGTGAGGGTTAGGGTGAGAGGTAAGTTTAGGGTTAGGGTGAAGGTTAGGGTTAGAGTTAGGGTTTGGTTTAGAGGGTTACGGTTAGGTTGATGTTTAGGGTGAGGGTGAGGGTTAGGATGAGGGTGAGGTTGAGGTTTAGGTTGAGGGTGAAGGTGAGGGTTACGGTTAAGGTTTGGGTTTGGGTGAGTGTGAGGGTTAGGGTTAGGATGATCATTAGGGTTATTGTTTGGGTTAGGGTTAGGGTGAGGGTGAGGGTTAGGGTTAGGGAAAGGATGAGGGTAAGGGTTAGGGTGAGGGTTAAGGTGAGGATAAGGTTTAGGGTTAGGGTTAGGGTGAGTGTTAGCGTGAGGGTCAGAGTGAGGGTTACGGTTAGGGTTAGGGTTAGGGTTAGGGTTAGGCTTAGGGTCAGGGTTAGGGTTAGGGTTAGGGTTAGGGTTAGGGTTAGGGTTAGGGTCAGGGTTAGGGTTAGGGTTAGGGTTAGGGTCAGGGTCAGGGTCAGGATCAGGGTCAGGGTCAGGGTCAGGGTCAGGGTCAGGGTCAGGGTCAGGGTCAGGGTTAGGGTCAGGGTTAGGGTTAGGGTTAGGGTTAGGGTTAGGGTTAGGGTTAGGGTCAGGGTTATGGTTAGGGTTAGGGTTAGGGTTAGGGTTAGGGTTAGGGTTAGGGTTAGGGTTAGGGTTAGGGTTAGGGTGAGGATAAGGGTTAGGGTGAGGGTTAGGGTGAGGATGAGGGTTAAGTTTAGGGTTAGGGTGAGGGTTAGGGTTTGGGTGATGTTTAGGGTGAGATTTAGGGTGAGGATGAGGGTTCGGGTGAGGGAGAGGCTTCAGGTGAGTTTGAGGGTTAGGGTGTGGGTGAGGATTAGGGTTAGGATGAGGGTGAAGGTTAGGTTTAGGGTTAGTGTGAGGTTGAGAGTTAGGGGTAGGGTTAGGGTTGGGGTTAGGGTTAGGGTTAGCGTTAATGTGAGGGTTAGGGAGAGGGGTAGGCGTAGGGTTAGGGTGAGGTTTAGGGTGAATGTGAGGGTTAAGGTGAGAGTGAGGTTAAGGGTTAGGGTTAGGGTTAGGGTGAGGGTGAGGGTCAGTGTTAAGATTAGGGTTAGGGTTAGGGGTATTGAGAGGGTGAGGGTGAGGGTTAGGGTTAAGGTTAGTGTGAGGGTTAGGTTTAGGGTGAGGGTTAGGTTTAGGTTGAGGGTTAGGTTAAGGGTAAGGTTTACGGTGAGGGTTAGGGTTAGGGTTAGGGTTAGGGTGAGGGTCAGGGTGAGGTTTAGGGTCAGGTAGAGGGTTAGGGTTAGGCTGAGATGTAGGGTTAAGTTGATGTTTATTGTGAGGGTGAGGGTGAGGGTGAAGGTTAGGGTTAGGGTGATGTTTAGGGTGAGGTTTAGGGTTAGGGTAAGGTTTAGGGTTCGGGTGAGTGTGATGGTTAGGGTGTGGGTGAGGGTTTGGGTTAGGTTGAGTGTTAGGGTGACGGTGAGTGTTACGGTGAGGTTGAGGGTTAGGGTTAGGTTTAGGGTGAGGGTTAGGTTTAGGGTGAGGGTTCGGATGAGGGTTAGCGTGAGGGGTAGGTTTAGGGTTAGGGTGAGGGTTAGGTTTAGGCTGAGGGTTAGAGTTAGGTTTAGGGTGAGGTAAGGGTTATGGTGAGGGTTAAGTTGAGGGTGTGGGTGAGGGTTTTGTTTAGGTAAGGGTTAGGGTTAGAGTTAGGGTGAGGATTAGGGGAGGGTGAAGGTTAAGTTGAGGGGTAGGGTTAGGATGAGGCTTAGGGTTAGGGTTAGGGTGAGGGTTAGCGTTAGAGTGATGTTTAGTATGAGGGTGAGGGTTAATGTTAGGGTTAGCGTTAGGGAAAGTTTAGGGTTAGGGTTAGGGTGAGGGTTAGGGTGAGAGGTAAGTTTAGGGTTAGGGTGAAGGTTAGGGTTAGAGTTAGGGTTTGGTTTAGAGGGTTACGGTTAGGTTGATGTTTAGGGTGAGGGTGAGGGTTAGGATGAGGGTGAGGTTGAGGTTTAGGTTGAGGGTGAAGGTGAGGGTTACGGTTAAGGTTTGGGTTTGGGTGAGTGTGAGGGTTAGGGTTAGGATGATCATTAGGGTTATTGTTTGGGTTAGGGTTAGGGTGAGGGTGAGGGTTAGGGTTAGGGAAAGGATGAGGGTAAGGGTTAGGGTGAGGGTTAAGGTGAGGATAAGGTTTAGGGTTAGGGTTAGGGTGAGTGTTAGCGTGAGGGTCAGAGTGAGGGTTACGGTTAGGGTTAGGGTTAGGGTCAGGGTTAGGCTTAGGGTCAGGGTTAGGGTTAGGGTTAGGGTTAGGGTCAGGGTTAGGGTTAGGGTTAGGGTTAGGGTCAGGGTCAGGGTCAGGGTCAGGGTCAGGGTCAGGGTCAGGGTCAGGGTCAGGGTCAGGGTCAGGGTCAGGGTTAGGGTTAGGGTTAGGGTTAGGGTTAGGGTCAGGGTTAGGGTTAGGGTTAGGGTTAGGGTTAGGGTTAGGGTTAGGGTTAGGGTTAGGGTTAGGGTTAGGGTTAGGGTTAGGGTGAGGATAAGGGTTAGGGTGAGGGTTAGGGTGAGGATGAGGGTTAAGTTTAGGGTTAGGGTGAGGGTTAGGGTTTGGGTGATGTTTAGGGTGAGATTTAGGGTGAGGATGAGGGTTCGGGTGAGGGAGAGGCTTCAGGTGAGTTTGAGGGTTAGGGTGTGGGTGAGGATTAGGGTTAGGGTGAGGGTGAAGGTTAGGTTTAGGGTTAGTGTGAGGTTGAGAGTTAGGGGTAGGGTTAGGGTTGGGGTTAGGGTTAGGGTTAGCGTTAATGTGAGGGTTAGGGAGAGGGGTAGGCGTAGGGTTAGGGTGAGGTTTAGGGTGAATGTGAGGGTTAAGGTGAGAGTGAGGTTAAGGGTTAGGGTTAGGGTTAGGGTGAGGGTGAGGGTCAGTGTTAAGATTAGGGTTAGGGTTAGGGGTATTGAGAGGGTGAGGGTGAGGGTTAGGGTTAAGGTTAGTGTGAGGGTTAGGTTTAGGGTGAGGGTTAGGTTTAGGTTGAGGGTTAGGTTAAGGGTAAGGTTTACGGTGAGGGTTAGGGTTAGGGTTAGGGTTAGGGTGAGGGTCAGGGTGAGGTTTAGGGTCAGGTAGAGGGTTAGGGTTAGGCTGAGATGTAGGGTTAAGTTGATGTTTATTGTGAGGGTGAGGGTGAGGGTGAAGGTTAGGGTTAGGGTGATGTTTAGGGTGAGGTTTAGGGTTAGGGTAAGGTTTAGGGTTCGGGTGAGTGTGATGGTTAGGGTGTGGGTGAGGGTTTGGGTTAGGTTGAGTGTTAGGGTGACGGTGAGTGTTACGGTGAGGTTGAGGGTTAGGGTTAGGTTTAGGGTGAGGGTTAGGTTTAGGGTGAGGGTTCGGATGAGGGTTAGCGTGAGGGGTAGGTTTAGGGTTAGGGTGAGGGTTAGGTTTAGGCTGAGGGTTAGAGTTAGGTTTAGGGTGAGGTAAGGGTTATGGTGAGGGTTAAGTTGAGGGTGTGGGTGAGGGTTTTGTTTAGGTAAGGGTTAGGGTTAGAGTTAGGGTGAGGATTAGGGGAGGGTGAAGGTTAAGTTGAGGGGTAGGGTTAGGATGAGGCTTAGGGTTAGGGTTAGGGTGAGGGTTAGCGTTAGAGTGATGTTTAGTATGAGGGTGAGGGTTAATGTTAGGGTTAGCGTTAGGGAAAGTTTAGGGTTAGGGTTAGGGTGAGGGTTAGGGTGAGAGGTAAGTTTAGGGTTAGGGTGAAGGTTAGGGTTAGAGTTAGGGTTTGGTTTAGAGGGTTACGGTTAGGTTGATGTTTAGGGTGAGGGTGAGGGTTAGGATGAGGGTGAGGTTGAGGTTTAGGTTGAGGGTGAAGGTGAGGGTTACGGTTAAGGTTTGGGTTTGGGTGAGTGTGAGGGTTAGGGTTAGGATGATCATTAGGGTTATTGTTTGGGTTAGGGTTAGGGTGAGGGTGAGGGTTAGGGTTAGGGAAAGGATGAGGGTAAGGGTTAGGGTGAGGGTTAAGGTGAGGATAAGGTTTAGGGTTAGGGTTAGGGTGAGTGTTAGCGTGAGGGTCAGAGTGAGGGTTACGGTTAGGGTTAGGGTTAGGGTCAGGGTTAGGCTTAGGGTCAGGGTTAGGGTTAGGGTTAGGGTTAGGGTCAGGGTTAGGGTTAGGGTTAGGGTTAGGGTCAGGGTCAGGGTCAGGGTCAGGGTCAGGGTCAGGGTCAGGGTCAGGGTCAGGGTCAGGGTCAGGGTTAGGGTTAGGGTTAGGGTTAGGGTTAGGGTCAGGGTTAGGGTTAGGGTTAGGGTTAGGGTTAGGGTTA
>NW_024871403.1:72500-82500 GCF_019054845.1 Dipodomys spectabilis | reverse complement strand
GTGAGTTTGAGGGTTAGGGTGTGGGTGAGGATTAGGGTTAGGGTGAGGGTGAAGGTTAGGTTTAGGGTTAGTGTGAGGTTGAGAGTTAGGGGTAGGGTTAGGGTTGGGGTTAGGGTTAGGGTTAGCGTTAATGTGAGGGTTAGGGAGAGGGGTAGGCGTAGGGTTAGGGTGAGGTTTAGGGTGAATGTGAGGGTTAAGGTGAGAGTGAGGTTAAGGGTTAGGGTTAGGGTTAGGGTGAGGGTGAGGGTCAGTGTTAAGATTAGGGTTAGGGTTAGGGGTATTGAGAGGGTGAGGGTGAGGGTTAGGGTTAAGGTTAGTGTGAGGGTTAGGTTTAGGGTGAGGGTTAGGTTTAGGTTGAGGGTTAGGTTAAGGGTAAGGTTTACGGTGAGGGTTAGGGTTAGGGTTAGGGTTAGGGTGAGGGTCAGGGTGAGGTTTAGGGTCAGGTAGAGGGTTAGGGTTAGGCTGAGATGTAGGGTTAAGTTGATGTTTATTGTGAGGGTGAGGGTGAGGGTGAAGGTTAGGGTTAGGGTGATGTTTAGGGTGAGGTTTAGGGTTAGGGTAAGGTTTAGGGTTCGGGTGAGTGTGATGGTTAGGGTGTGGGTGAGGGTTTGGGTTAGGTTGAGTGTTAGGGTGACGGTGAGTGTTACGGTGAGGTTGAGGGTTAGGGTTAGGTTTAGGGTGAGGGTTAGGTTTAGGGTGAGGGTTCGGATGAGGGTTAGCGTGAGGGGTAGGTTTAGGGTTAGGGTGAGGGTTAGGTTTAGGCTGAGGGTTAGAGTTAGGTTTAGGGTGAGGTAAGGGTTATGGTGAGGGTTAAGTTGAGGGTGTGGGTGAGGGTTTTGTTTAGGTAAGGGTTAGGGTTAGAGTTAGGGTGAGGATTAGGGGAGGGTGAAGGTTAAGTTGAGGGGTAGGGTTAGGATGAGGCTTAGGGTTAGGGTTAGGGTGAGGGTTAGCGTTAGAGTGATGTTTAGTATGAGGGTGAGGGTTAATGTTAGGGTTAGCGTTAGGGAAAGTTTAGGGTTAGGGTTAGGGTGAGGGTTAGGGTGAGAGGTAAGTTTAGGGTTAGGGTGAAGGTTAGGGTTAGAGTTAGGGTTTGGTTTAGAGGGTTACGGTTAGGTTGATGTTTAGGGTGAGGGTGAGGGTTAGGATGAGGGTGAGGTTGAGGTTTAGGTTGAGGGTGAAGGTGAGGGTTACGGTTAAGGTTTGGGTTTGGGTGAGTGTGAGGGTTAGGGTTAGGATGATCATTAGGGTTATTGTTTGGGTTAGGGTTAGGGTGAGGGTGAGGGTTAGGGTTAGGGAAAGGATGAGGGTAAGGGTTAGGGTGAGGGTTAAGGTGAGGATAAGGTTTAGGGTTAGGGTTAGGGTGAGTGTTAGCGTGAGGGTCAGAGTGAGGGTTACGGTTAGGGTTAGGGTTAGGGTCAGGGTTAGGCTTAGGGTCAGGGTTAGGGTTAGGGTTAGGGTTAGGGTCAGGGTTAGGGTTAGGGTTAGGGTTAGGGTCAGGGTCAGGGTCAGGGTCAGGGTCAGGGTCAGGGTCAGGGTCAGGGTCAGGGTCAGGGTCAGGGTTAGGGTTAGGGTTAGGGTTAGGGTTAGGGTCAGGGTTAGGGTTAGGGTTAGGGTTAGGGTTAGGGTTAGGGTTAGGGTTAGGGTTAGGGTTAGGGTTAGGGTTAGGGTTAGGGTGAGGATAAGGGTTAGGGTGAGGGTTAGGGTGAGGATGAGGGTTAAGTTTAGGGTTAGGGTGAGGGTTAGGGTTTGGGTGATGTTTAGGGTGAGATTTAGGGTGAGGATGAGGGTTCGGGTGAGGGAGAGGCTTCAGGTGAGTTTGAGGGTTAGGGTGTGGGTGAGGATTAGGGTTAGGATGAGGGTGAAGGTTAGGTTTAGGGTTAGTGTGAGGTTGAGAGTTAGGGGTAGGGTTAGGGTTGGGGTTAGGGTTAGGGTTAGCGTTAATGTGAGGGTTAGGGAGAGGGGTAGGCGTAGGGTTAGGGTGAGGTTTAGGGTGAATGTGAGGGTTAAGGTGAGAGTGAGGTTAAGGGTTAGGGTTAGGGTTAGGGTGAGGGTGAGGGTCAGTGTTAAGATTAGGGTTAGGGTTAGGGGTATTGAGAGGGTGAGGGTGAGGGTTAGGGTTAAGGTTAGTGTGAGGGTTAGGTTTAGGGTGAGGGTTAGGTTTAGGTTGAGGGTTAGGTTAAGGGTAAGGTTTACGGTGAGGGTTAGGGTTAGGGTTAGGGTTAGGGTGAGGGTCAGGGTGAGGTTTAGGGTCAGGTAGAGGGTTAGGGTTAGGCTGAGATGTAGGGTTAAGTTGATGTTTATTGTGAGGGTGAGGGTGAGGGTGAAGGTTAGGGTTAGGGTGATGTTTAGGGTGAGGTTTAGGGTTAGGGTAAGGTTTAGGGTTCGGGTGAGTGTGATGGTTAGGGTGTGGGTGAGGGTTTGGGTTAGGTTGAGTGTTAGGGTGACGGTGAGTGTTACAGTGAGGTTGAGGGTTAGGGTTAGGTTTAGGGTGAGGGTTAGGTTTAGGGTGAGGGTTCGGATGAGGGTTAGCGTGAGGGGTAGGTTTAGGGTTAGGGTGAGGGTTAGGTTTAGGCTGAGGGTTAGAGTTAGGTTTAGGGTGAGGTAAGGGTTATGGTGAGGGTTAAGTTGAGGGTGTGGGTGAGGGTTTTGTTTAGGTAAGGGTTAGGGTTAGAGTTAGGGTGAGGATTAGGGGAGGGTGAAGGTTAAGTTGAGGGGTAGGGTTAGGATGAGGCTTAGGGTTAGGGTTAGGGTGAGGGTTAGCGTTAGAGTGATGTTTAGTATGAGGGTGAGGGTTAATGTTAGGGTTAGCGTTAGGGAAAGTTTAGGGTTAGGGTTAGGGTGAGGGTTAGGGTGAGAGGTAAGTTTAGGGTTAGGGTGAAGGTTAGGGTTAGAGTTAGGGTTTGGTTTAGAGGGTTACGGTTAGGTTGATGTTTAGGGTGAGGGTGAGGGTTAGGATGAGGGTGAGGTTGAGGTTTAGGTTGAGGGTGAAGGTGAGGGTTACGGTTAAGGTTTGGGTTTGGGTGAGTGTGAGGGTTAGGGTTAGGATAATCATTAGGGTTATTGTTTGGGTTAGGGTTAGGGTGAGGGTGAGGGTTAGGGTTAGGGAAAGGATGAGGGTAAGGGTTAGGGTGAGGGTTAAGGTGAGGATAAGGTTTAGGGTTAGGGTTAGGGTGAGTGTTAGCGTGAGGGTCAGAGTGAGGGTTACGGTTAGGGTTAGGGTTAGGGTTAGGGTTAGGGTTAGGGTTAGGGTTAGGGTTAGGGTCAGGGTTAGGGTTAGGGTTAGGGTCAGGGTCAGGGTCAGGGTCAGGGTCAGGGTCAGGGTCAGGGTCAGGGTCAGGGTCAGGGTCAGGGTCAGGGTCAGGGTCAGGGTCAGGGTCAGGGTTAGGGTTAGGGTTAGGGTTAGGGTTAGGGTTAGGGTTAGGGTTAGGGTTAGGGTTAGGGTTAGGGTTAGGGTTAGGGTTAGGGTGAGGATAAGGGTTAGGGTGAGGGTTAGGGTGAGGATGAGGGTTAAGTTTAGGGTTAGGGTGAGGGTTAGGGTTTGGGTGATGTTTAGGGTGAGATTTAGGGTGAGGATGAGGGTTCGGGTGAGGGAGAGGCTTCAGGTGAGTTTGAGGGTTAGGGTGTGGGTGAGGATTAGGGTTAGGATGAGGGTGAAGGTTAGGTTTAGGGTTAGTGTGAGGTTGAGAGTTAGGGGTAGGGTTAGGGTTGGGGTTAGGGTTAGGGTTAGCGTTAATGTGAGGGTTAGGGAGAGGGGTAGGCGTAGGGTTAGGGTGAGGTTTAGGGTGAATGTGAGGGTTAAGGTGAGAGTGAGGTTAAGGGTTAGGGTTAGGGTTAGGGTGAGGGTGAGGGTCAGTGTTAAGATTAGGGTTAGGGTTAGGGGTATTGAGAGGGTGAGGGTGAGGGTTAGGGTTAAGGTTAGTGTGAGGGTTAGGTTTAGGGTGAGGGTTAGGTTTAGGTTGAGGGTTAGGTTAAGGGTAAGGTTTACGGTGAGGGTTAGGGTTAGGGTTAGGGTTAGGGTGAGGGTCAGGGTGAGGTTTAGGGTCAGGTAGAGGGTTAGGGTTAGGCTGAGATGTAGGGTTAAGTTGATGTTTATTGTGAGGGTGAGGGTGAGGGTGAAGGTTAGGGTTAGGGTGATGTTTAGGGTGAGGTTTAGGGTTAGGGTAAGGTTTAGGGTTCGGGTGAGTGTGATGGTTAGGGTGTGGGTGAGGGTTTGGGTTAGGTTGAGTGTTAGGGTGACGGTGAGTGTTACGGTGAGGTTGAGGGTTAGGGTTAGGTTTAGGGTGAGGGTTAGGTTTAGGGTGAGGGTTCGGATGAGGGTTAGCGTGAGGGGTAGGTTTAGGGTTAGGGTGAGGGTTAGGTTTAGGCTGAGGGTTAGAGTTAGGTTTAGGGTGAGGTAAGGGTTATGGTGAGGGTTAAGTTGAGGGTGTGGGTGAGGGTTTTGTTTAGGTAAGGGTTAGGGTTAGAGTTAGGGTGAGGATTAGGGGAGGGTGAAGGTTAAGTTGAGGGGTAGGGTTAGGATGAGGCTTAGGGTTAGGGTTAGGGTGAGGGTTAGCGTTAGAGTGATGTTTAGTATGAGGGTGAGGGTTAATGTTAGGGTTAGCGTTAGGGAAAGTTTAGGGTTAGGGTTAGGGTGAGGGTTAGGGTGAGAGGTAAGTTTAGGGTTAGGGTGAAGGTTAGGGTTAGAGTTAGGGTTTGGTTTAGAGGGTTACGGTTAGGTTGATGTTTAGGGTGAGGGTGAGGGTTAGGATGAGGGTGAGGTTGAGGTTTAGGTTGAGGGTGAAGGTGAGGGTTACGGTTAAGGTTTGGGTTTGGGTGAGTGTGAGGGTTAGGGTTAGGATGATCATTAGGGTTATTGTTTGGGTTAGGGTTAGGGTGAGGGTGAGGGTTAGGGTTAGGGAAAGGATGAGGGTAAGGGTTAGGGTGAGGGTTAAGGTGAGGATAAGGTTTAGGGTTAGGGTTAGGGTGAGTGTTAGCGTGAGGGTCAGAGTGAGGGTTACGGTTAGGGTTAGGGTTAGGGTTAGGGTTAGGCTTAGGGTCAGGGTTAGGGTTAGGGTTAGGGTTAGGGTTAGGGTTAAGGTTAGGGTCAGGGTTAGGGTTAGGGTTAGGGTTAGGGTCAGGGTCAGGGTCAGGGTCAGGGTCAGGGTCAGGGTCAGGGTCAGGGTCAGGGTCAGGGTCAGGGTCAGGGTTAGGGTCAGGGTTAGGGTTAGGGTTAGGGTTAGGGTTAGGGTTAGGGTTAGGGTCAGGGTTATGGTTAGGGTTAGGGTTAGGGTTAGGGTTAGGGTTAGGGTTAGGGTTAGGGTTAGGGTTAGGGTTAGGGTTAGGGTGAGGATAAGGGTTAGGGTGAGGGTTAGGGTGAGGATGAGGGTTAAGTTTAGGGTTAGGGTGAGGGTTAGGGTTTGGGTGATGTTTAGGGTGAGATTTAGGGTGAGGATGAGGGTTCGGGTGAGGGAGAGGCTTCAGGTGAGTTAGACGGTTAGGGTGTGGGTGAGGATTAGGGTTAGGATGAGGGTGAAGGTTAGGTTTAGGGTTAGTGTGAGGTTGAGAGTTAGGGGTAGGGTTAGGGTTGGGGTTAGGGTTAGGGTTAGCGTTAATGTGAGGGTTAGGGAGAGGGGTAGGCGTAGGGTTAGGGTGAGGTTTAGGGTGAATGTGAGGGTTAAGGTGAGAGTGAGGTTAAGGGTTAGGGTTAGGGTTAGGGTGAGGGTGAGGGTCAGTGTTAAGATTAGGGTTAGGGTTAGGGGTATTGAGAGGGTGAGGGTGAGGGTTAGGGTTAAGGTTAGTGTGAGGGTTAGGTTTAGGGTGAGGGTTAGGTTTAGGTTGAGGGTTAGGTTAAGGGTAAGGTTTACGGTGAGGGTTAGGGTTAGGGTTAGGGTTAGGGTGAGGGTCAGGGTGAGGTTTAGGGTCAGGTAGAGGGTTAGGGTTAGGCTGAGATGTAGGGTTAAGTTGATGTTTATTGTGAGGGTGAGGGTGAGGGTGAAGGTTAGGGTTAGGGTGATGTTTAGGGTGAGGTTTAGGGTTAGGGTAAGGTTTAGGGTTCGGGTGAGTGTGATGGTTAGGGTGTGGGTGAGGGTTTGGGTTAGGTTGAGTGTTAGGGTGACGGTGAGTGTTACGGTGAGGTTGAGGGTTAGGGTTAGGTTTAGGGTGAGGGTTAGGTTTAGGGTGAGGGTTCGGATGAGGGTTAGCGTGAGGGGTAGGTTTAGGGTTAGGGTGAGGGTTAGGTTTAGGCTGAGGGTTAGAGTTAGGTTTAGGGTGAGGTAAGGGTTATGGTGAGGGTTAAGTTGAGGGTGTGGGTGAGGGTTTTGTTTAGGTAAGGGTTAGGGTTAGAGTTAGGGTGAGGATTAGGGGAGGGTGAAGGTTAAGTTGAGGGGTAGGGTTAGGATGAGGCTTAGGGTTAGGGTTAGGGTGAGGGTTAGCGTTAGAGTGATGTTTAGTATGAGGGTGAGGGTTAATGTTAGGGTTAGCGTTAGGGAAAGTTTAGGGTTAGGGTTAGGGTGAGGGTTAGGGTGAGAGGTAAGTTTAGGGTTAGGGTGAAGGTTAGGGTTAGAGTTAGGGTTTGGTTTAGAGGGTTACGGTTAGGTTGATGTTTAGGGTGAGGGTGAGGGTTAGGATGAGGGTGAGGTTGAGGTTTAGGTTGAGGGTGAAGGTGAGGGTTACGGTTAAGGTTTGGGTTTGGGTGAGTGTGAGGGTTAGGGTTAGGATGATCATTAGGGTTATTGTTTGGGTTAGGGTTAGGGTGAGGGTGAGGGTTAGGGTTAGGGAAAGGATGAGGGTAAGGGTTAGGGTGAGGGTTAAGGTGAGGATAAGGTTTAGGGTTAGGGTTAGGGTGAGTGTTAGCGTGAGGGTCAGAGTGAGGGTTACGGTTAGGGTTAGGGTTAGGGTTAGGGTTAGGCTTAGGGTCAGGGTTAGGGTTAGGGTTAGGGTTAGGGTTAGGGTTAAGGTTAGGGTCAGGGTTAGGGTTAGGGTTAGGGTTAGGGTCAGGGTCAGGGTCAGGGTCAGGGTCAGGGTCAGGGTCAGGGTCAGGGTCAGGGTCAGGGTCAGGGTTAGGGTCAGGGTTAGGGTTAGGGTTAGGGTTAGGGTTAGGGTTAGGGTTAGGGTCAGGGTTATGGTTAGGGTTAGGGTTAGGGTTAGGGTTAGGGTTAGGGTTAGGGTTAGGGTTAGGGTTAGGGTTAGGGTTAGGGTGAGGATAAGGGTTAGGGTGAGGGTTAGGGTGAGGATGAGGGTTAAGTTTAGGGTTAGGGTGAGGGTTAGGGTTTGGGTGATGTTTAGGGTGAGATTTAGGGTGAGGATGAGGGTTCGGGTGAGGGAGAGGCTTCAGGTGAGTTAGACGGTTAGGGTGTTGGTGAGGATTAGGGTTAGGATGAGGGTGAAGGTTAGGTTTAGGGTTAGTGTGAGGTTGAGAGTTAGGGGTAGGGTTAGGGTTGGGGTTAGGGTTAGGGTTAGCGTTAATGTGAGGGTTAGGGAGAGGGGTAGGCGTAGGGTTAGGGTGAGGTTTAGGGTGAATGTGAGGGTTAAGGTGAGAGTGAGGTTAAGGGTTAGGGTTAGGGTTAGGGTGAGGGTGAGGGTCAGTGTTAAGATTAGGGTTAGGGTTAGGGGTATTGAGAGGGTGAGGGTGAGGGTTAGGGTTAAGGTTAGTGTGAGGGTTAGGTTTAGGGTGAGGGTTAGGTTTAGGTTGAGGGTTAGGTTAAGGGTAAGGTTTACGGTGAGGGTTAGGGTTAGGGTTAGGGTTAGGGTGAGGGTCAGGGTGAGGTTTAGGGTCAGGTAGAGGGTTAGGGTTAGGCTGAGATGTAGGGTTAAGTTGATGTTTATTGTGAGGGTGAGGGTGAGGGTGAAGGTTAGGGTTAGGGTGATGTTTAGGGTGAGGTTTAGGGTTAGGGTAAGGTTTAGGGTTCGGGTGAGTGTGATGGTTAGGGTGTGGGTGAGGGTTTGGGTTAGGTTGAGTGTTAGGGTGACGGTGAGTGTTACGGTGAGGTTGAGGGTTAGGGTTAGGTTTAGGGTGAGGGTTAGGTTTAGGGTGAGGGTTCGGATGAGGGTTAGCGTGAGGGGTAGGTTTAGGGTTAGGGTGAGGGTTAGGTTTAGGCTGAGGGTTAGAGTTAGGTTTAGGGTGAGGTAAGGGTTATGGTGAGGGTTAAGTTGAGGGTGTGGGTGAGGGTTTTGTTTAGGTAAGGGTTAGGGTTAGAGTTAGGGTGAGGATTAGGGGAGGGTGAAGGTTAAGTTGAGGGGTAGGGTTAGGATGAGGCTTAGGGTTAGGGTTAGGGTGAGGGTTAGCGTTAGAGTGATGTTTAGTATGAGGGTGAGGGTTAATGTTAGGGTTAGCGTTAGGGAAAGTTTAGGGTTAGGGTTAGGGTGAGGGTTAGGGTGAGAGGTAAGTTTAGGGTTAGGGTGAAGGTTAGGGTTAGAGTTAGGGTTTGGTTTAGAGGGTTACGGTTAGGTTGATGTTTAGGGTGAGGGTGAGGGTTAGGATGAGGGTGAGGTTGAGGTTTAGGTTGAGGGTGAAGGTGAGGGTTACGGTTAAGGTTTGGGTTTGGGTGAGTGTGAGGGTTAGGGTTAGGATGATCATTAGGGTTATTGTTTGGGTTAGGGTTAGGGTGAGGGTGAGGGTTAGGGTTAGGGAAAGGATGAGGGTAAGGGTTAGGGTGAGGGTTAAGGTGAGGATAAGGTTTAGGGTTAGGGTTAGGGTGAGTGTTAGCGTGAGGGTCAGAGTGAGGGTTACGGTTAGGGTTAGGGTTAGGGTTAGGGTTAGGCTTAGGGTCAGGGTTAGGGTTAGGGTTAGGGTCAGGGTCAGGGTCAGGGTCAGGGTCAGGGTCAGGGTCAGGGTCAGGGTTAGGGTCAGGGTCAGGGTCAGGGTCAGGGTTAGGGTTAGGGTTAGGGTTAGGGTTAGGGTTAGGGTTAGGGTTAGGGTTAGGGTTAGGGTTAGGGTTAGGGTTAGGGTTAGGGTGAGGATAAGGGTTAGGGTGAGGGTTAGGGTGAGGATGAGGGTTAAGTTTAGGGTTAGGGTGAGGGTTAGGGTTTGGGTGATGTTTAGGGTGAGATTTAGGGTGAGGATGAGGGTTCGCGTGAGGGAGAGGCTTCAGGTGAGTTTGAGGGTTAGGGTGTGGGTGAGGATTAGGGTTAGGATGAGGGTGAAGGTTAGGTTTAGGGTTAGTGTGAGGTTGAGAGTTAGGGGTAGGGTTAGGGTTGGGGTTAGGGTTAGGGTTAGCGTTAATGTGAGGGTTAGGAAGAGGGGTAGGCGTAGGGTTAGGGTGAGGTTTAGGGTGAATGTGAGGGTTAAGGTGAGAGTGAGGTTAAGGGTTAGGGTTAGGGTTAGGGTGAGGGTGAGGGTCAGTGTTAAGATTAGGGTTAGGGTTAGGGGTATTGAGAGGGTGAGGGTGAGGGTTAGGGTTAAGGTTAGTGTGAGGGTTAGGTTTAGGGTGAGGGTTAGGTTTAGGTTGAGGGTTAGGTTAAGGGTAAGGTTTACGGTGAGGGTTAGGGTTAGGGTTAGGGTTAGGGTGAGGGTCAGGGTGAGGTTTAGGGTCAGGTAGAGGGTTAGGGTTAGGCTGAGATGTAGGGTTAAGTTGATGTTTATTGTGAGGGTGAGGGTGAGGGTGAAGGTTAGGGTTAGGGTGATGTTTAGGGTGAGGTTTAGGGTTAGGGTAAGGTTTAGGGTTCGGGTGAGTGTGATGGTTAGGGTGTGGGTGAGGGTTTGGGTTAGGTTGAGTGTTAGGGTGACGGTGAGTGTTACGGTGAGGTTGAGGGTTAGGGTTAGGTTTAGGGTGAGGGTTAGGTTTAGGGTGAGGGTTCGGATGAGGGTTAGCGTGAGGGGTAGGTTTAGGGTTAGGGTGAGGGTTAGGTTTAGGCTGAGGGTTATTAGGGTGAGGTAAGGGTTATGGTGAGGGTTAAGTTGAGGGTGTGGGTGAGGGTTTTGTTTAGGTAAGGGTTAGGGTTAGAGTTAGGGTGAGGATTAGGGGAGGGTGAAGGTTAAGTTGAGGGGTAGGGTTAGGATGAGGCTTAGGGTTAGGGTTAGGGT
>NW_024871403.1:57500-65000 GCF_019054845.1 Dipodomys spectabilis | reverse complement strand
GCGTTAGGGAAAGTTTAGGGTTAGGGTTAGGGTGAGGGTTAGGGTGAGAGGTAAGTTTAGGGTTAGGGTGAAGGTTAGGGTTAGAGTTAGGGTTTGGTTTAGAGGGTTACGGTTAGGTTGATGTTTAGGGTGAGGGTGAGGGTTAGGATGAGGGTGAGGTTGAGGTTTAGGTTGAGGGTGAAGGTGAGGGTTACGGTTAAGGTTTGGGTTTGGGTGAGTGTGAGGGTTAGGGTTAGGATAATCATTAGGGTTATTGTTTGGGTTAGGGTTAGGGTGAGGGTGAGGGTTAGGGTTAGGGAAAGGATGAGGGTAAGGGTTAGGGTGAGGGTTAAGGTGAGGATAAGGTTTAGGGTTAGGGTTAGGGTGAGTGTTAGCGTGAGGGTCAGAGTGAGGGTTACGGTTAGGGTTAGGGTTAGGGTTAGGGTTAGGGTTAGGGTTAGGGTTAGGGTTAGGGTCAGGGTTAGGGTTAGGGTTAGGGTCAGGGTCAGGGTCAGGGTCAGGGTCAGGGTCAGGGTCAGGGTCAGGGTCAGGGTCAGGGTCAGGGTCAGGGTCAGGGTCAGGGTCAGGGTCAGGGTCAGGGTCAGGGTTAGGGTTAGGGTTAGGGTTAGGGTTAGGGTTAGGGTTAGGGTTAGGGTTAGGGTTAGGGTTAGGGTGAGGATAAGGGTTAGGGTGAGGGTTAGGGTGAGGATGAGGGTTAAGTTTAGGGTTAGGGTGAGGGTTAGGGTTTGGGTGATGTTTAGGGTGAGATTTAGGGTGAGGATGAGGGTTCGGGTGAGGGAGAGGCTTCAGGTGAGTTTGAGGGTTAGGGTGTGGGTGAGGATTAGGGTTAGGATGAGGGTGAAGGTTAGGTTTAGGGTTAGTGTGAGGTTGAGAGTTAGGGGTAGGGTTAGGGTTGGGGTTAGGGTTAGGGTTAGCGTTAATGTGAGGGTTAGGGAGAGGGGTAGGCGTAGGGTTAGGGTGAGGTTTAGGGTGAATGTGAGGGTTAAGGTGAGAGTGAGGTTAAGGGTTAGGGTTAGGGTTAGGGTGAGGGTGAGGGTCAGTGTTAAGATTAGGGTTAGGGTTAGGGGTATTGAGAGGGTGAGGGTGAGGGTTAGGGTTAAGGTTAGTGTGAGGGTTAGGTTTAGGGTGAGGGTTAGGTTTAGGTTGAGGGTTAGGTTAAGGGTAAGGTTTACGGTGAGGGTTAGGGTTAGGGTTAGGGTTAGGGTGAGGGTCAGGGTGAGGTTTAGGGTCAGGTAGAGGGTTAGGGTTAGGCTGAGATGTAGGGTTAAGTTGATGTTTATTGTGAGGGTGAGGGTGAGGGTGAAGGTTAGGGTTAGGGTGATGTTTAGGGTGAGGTTTAGGGTTAGGGTAAGGTTTAGGGTTCGGGTGAGTGTGATGGTTAGGGTGTGGGTGAGGGTTTGGGTTAGGTTGAGTGTTAGGGTGACGGTGAGTGTTACGGTGAGGTTGAGGGTTAGGGTTAGGTTTAGGGTGAGGGTTAGGTTTAGGGTGAGGGTTCGGATGAGGGTTAGCGTGAGGGGTAGGTTTAGGGTTAGGGTGAGGGTTAGGTTTAGGCTGAGGGTTAGAGTTAGGTTTAGGGTGAGGTAAGGGTTATGGTGAGGGTTAAGTTGAGGGTGTGGGTGAGGGTTTTGTTTAGGTAAGGGTTAGGGTTAGAGTTAGGGTGAGGATTAGGGGAGGGTGAAGGTTAAGTTGAGGGGTAGGGTTAGGATGAGGCTTAGGGTTAGGGTTAGGGTGAGGGTTAGCGTTAGAGTGATGTTTAGTATGAGGGTGAGGGTTAATGTTAGGGTTAGCGTTAGGGAAAGTTTAGGGTTAGGGTTAGGGTGAGGGTTAGGGTGAGAGGTAAGTTTAGGGTTAGGGTGAAGGTTAGGGTTAGAGTTAGGGTTTGGTTTAGAGGGTTACGGTTAGGTTGATGTTTAGGGTGAGGGTGAGGGTTAGGATGAGGGTGAGGTTGAGGTTTAGGTTGAGGGTGAAGGTGAGGGTTACGGTTAAGGTTTGGGTTTGGGTGAGTGTGAGGGTTAGGGTTAGGATGATCATTAGGGTTATTGTTTGGGTTAGGGTTAGGGTGAGGGTGAGGGTTAGGGTTAGGGAAAGGATGAGGGTAAGGGTTAGGGTGAGGGTTAAGGTGAGGATAAGGTTTAGGGTTAGGGTTAGGGTGAGTGTTAGCGTGAGGGTCAGAGTGAGGGTTACGGTTAGGGTTAGGGTTAGGGTTAGGGTTAGGCTTAGGGTCAGGGTTAGGGTTAGGGTTAGGGTTAGGGTTAGGGTTAGGGTTAGGGTCAGGGTTAGGGTTAGGGTTAGGGTTAGGGTCAGGGTCAGGGTCAGGGTCAGGGTCAGGGTCAGGGTCAGGGTCAGGGTCAGGGTCAGGGTTAGGGTTAGGGTTAGGGTTAGGGTTAGGGTCAGGGTTAGGGTTAGGGTTAGGGTTAGGGTTAGGGTTAGGGTTAGGGTTAGGGTTAGGGTTAGGGTTAGGGTTAGGGTTAGGGTTAGGGTGAGGATAAGGGTTAGGGTGAGGGTTAGGGTGAGGATGAGGGTTAAGTTTAGGGTTAGGGTGAGGGTTAGGGTTTGGGTGATGTTTAGGGTGAGATTTAGGGTGAGGATGAGGGTTCGGGTGAGGGAGAGGCTTCAGGTGAGTTAGACGGTTAGGGTGTGGGTGAGGATTAGGGTTAGGATGAGGGTGAAGGTTAGGTTTAGGGTTAGTGTGAGGTTGAGAGTTAGGGGTAGGGTTAGGGTTGGGGTTAGGGTTAGGGTTAGCGTTAATGTGAGGGTTAGGGAGAGGGGTAGGCGTAGGGTTAGGGTGAGGTTTAGGGTGAATGTGAGGGTTAAGGTGAGAGTGAGGTTAAGGGTTAGGGTTAGGGTTAGGGTGAGGGTGAGGGTCAGTGTTAAGATTAGGGTTAGGGTTAGGGGTATTGAGAGGGTGAGGGTGAGGGTTAGGGTTAAGGTTAGTGTGAGGGTTAGGTTTAGGGTGAGGGTTAGGTTTAGGTTGAGGGTTAGGTTAAGGGTAAGGTTTACGGTGAGGGTTAGGGTTAGGGTTAGGGTTAGGGTGAGGGTCAGGGTGAGGTTTAGGGTCAGGTAGAGGGTTAGGGTTAGGCTGAGATGTAGGGTTAAGTTGATGTTTATTGTGAGGGTGAGGGTGAGGGTGAAGGTTAGGGTTAGGGTGATGTTTAGGGTGAGGTTTAGGGTTAGGGTAAGGTTTAGGGTTCGGGTGAGTGTGATGGTTAGGGTGTGGGTGAGGGTTTGGGTTAGGTTGAGTGTTAGGGTGACGGTGAGTGTTACGGTGAGGTTGAGGGTTAGGGTTAGGTTTAGGGTGAGGGTTAGGTTTAGGGTGAGGGTTCGGATGAGGGTTAGCGTGAGGGGTAGGTTTAGGGTTAGGGTGAGGGTTAGGTTTAGGCTGAGGGTTAGAGTTAGGTTTAGGGTGAGGTAAGGGTTATGGTGAGGGTTAAGTTGAGGGTGTGGGTGAGGGTTTTGTTTAGGTAAGGGTTAGGGTTAGAGTTAGGGTGAGGATTAGGGGAGGGTGAAGGTTAAGTTGAGGGGTAGGGTTAGGATGAGGCTTAGGGTTAGGGTTAGGGTGAGGGTTAGCGTTAGAGTGATGTTTAGTATGAGGGTGAGGGTTAATGTTAGGGTTAGCGTTAGGGAAAGTTTAGGGTTAGGGTTAGGGTGAGGGTTAGGGTGAGAGGTAAGTTTAGGGTTAGGGTGAAGGTTAGGGTTAGAGTTAGGGTTTGGTTTAGAGGGTTACGGTTAGGTTGATGTTTAGGGTGAGGGTGAGGGTTAGGATGAGGGTGAGGTTGAGGTTTAGGTTGAGGGTGAAGGTGAGGGTTACGGTTAAGGTTTGGGTTTGGGTGAGTGTGAGGGTTAGGGTTAGGATGATCATTAGGGTTATTGTTTGGGTTAGGGTTAGGGTGAGGGTGAGGGTTAGGGTTAGGGAAAGGATGAGGGTAAGGGTTAGGGTGAGGGTTAAGGTGAGGATAAGGTTTAGGGTTAGGGTTAGGGTGAGTGTTAGCGTGAGGGTCAGAGTGAGGGTTACGGTTAGGGTTAGGGTTAGGGTTAGGGTTAGGCTTAGGGTCAGGGTTAGGGTTAGGGTTAGGGTCAGGGTCAGGGTCAGGGTCAGGGTCAGGGTCAGGGTCAGGGTCAGGGTCAGGGTCAGGGTCAGGGTCAGGGTTAGGGTCAGGGTCAGGGTCAGGGTCAGGGTTAGGGTTAGGGTTAGGGTTAGGGTCAGGGTTAGGGTTAGGGTTAGGGTTAGGGTTAGGGTTAGGGTTAGGGTTAGGGTTAGGGTGAGGATGAGGGTTAAGTTTAGGGTTAGGGTGAGGGTTAGGGTTAGGGTTAGGGTTAGGGTTAGGGTTAGGGTTAGGGTTAGGGTTAGGGTTAGGGTTAGGGTTAGGGTGAGGATAAGGGTTAGGGTGAGGGTTAGGGTGAGGATGAGGGTTAAGTTTAGGGTTAGGGTGAGGGTTAGGGTTTGGGTGATGTTTAGGGTGAGATTTAGGGTGAGGATGAGGGTTCGGGTGAGGGAGAGGCTTCAGGTGAGTTAGACGGTTAGGGTGTGGGTGAGGATTAGGGTTAGGATGAGGGTGAAGGTTAGGTTTAGGGTTAGTGTGAGGTTGAGAGTTAGGGGTAGGGTTAGGGTTGGGGTTAGGGTTAGGGTTAGCGTTAATGTGAGGGTTAGGGAGAGGGGTAGGCGTAGGGTTAGGGTGAGGTTTAGGGTGAATGTGAGGGTTAAGGTGAGAGTGAGGTTAAGGGTTAGGGTTAGGGTTAGGGTGAGGGTGAGGGTCAGTGTTAAGATTAGGGTTAGGGTTAGGGGTATTGAGAGGGTGAGGGTGAGGGTTAGGGTTAAGGTTAGTGTGAGGGTTAGGTTTAGGGTGAGGGTTAGGTTTAGGTTGAGGGTTAGGTTAAGGGTAAGGTTTACGGTGAGGGTTAGGGTTAGGGTTAGGGTTAGGGTGAGGGTCAGGGTGAGGTTTAGGGTCAGGTAGAGGGTTAGGGTTAGGCTGAGATGTAGGGTTAAGTTGATGTTTATTGTGAGGGTGAGGGTGAGGGTGAAGGTTAGGGTTAGGGTGATGTTTAGGGTGAGGTTTAGGGTTAGGGTAAGGTTTAGGGTTCGGGTGAGTGTGATGGTTAGGGTGTGGGTGAGGGTTTGGGTTAGGTTGAGTGTTAGGGTGACGGTGAGTGTTACAGTGAGGTTGAGGGTTAGGGTTAGGTTTAGGGTGAGGGTTAGGTTTAGGGTGAGGGTTCGGATGAGGGTTAGCGTGAGGGGTAGGTTTAGGGTTAGGGTGAGGGTTAGGTTTAGGCTGAGGGTTAGAGTTAGGTTTAGGGTGAGGTAAGGGTTATGGTGAGGGTTAAGTTGAGGGTGTGGGTGAGGGTTTTGTTTAGGTAAGGGTTAGGGTTAGAGTTAGGGTGAGGATTAGGGGAGGGTGAAGGTTAAGTTGAGGGGTAGGGTTAGGATGAGGCTTAGGGTTAGGGTTAGGGTGAGGGTTAGCGTTAGAGTGATGTTTAGTATGAGGGTGAGGGTTAATGTTAGGGTTAGCGTTAGGGAAAGTTTAGGGTTAGGGTTAGGGTGAGGGTTAGGGTGAGAGGTAAGTTTAGGGTTAGGGTGAAGGTTAGGGTTAGAGTTAGGGTTTGGTTTAGAGGGTTACGGTTAGGTTGATGTTTAGGGTGAGGGTGAGGGTTAGGATGAGGGTGAGGTTGAGGTTTAGGTTGAGGGTGAAGGTGAGGGTTACGGTTAAGGTTTGGGTTTGGGTGAGTGTGAGGGTTAGGGTTAGGATAATCATTAGGGTTATTGTTTGGGTTAGGGTTAGGGTGAGGGTGAGGGTTAGGGTTAGGGAAAGGATGAGGGTAAGGGTTAGGGTGAGGGTTAAGGTGAGGATAAGGTTTAGGGTTAGGGTTAGGGTGAGTGTTAGCGTGAGGGTCAGAGTGAGGGTTACGGTTAGGGTTAGGGTTAGGGTTAGGGTTAGGGTTAGGGTTAGGGTTAGGGTTAGGGTTAGGGTTAGGGTTAGGGTTAGGGTTAGGGTCAGGGTTAGGGTTAGGGTTAGGGTCAGGGTCAGGGTCAGGGTCAGGGTCAGGGTCAGGGTCAGGGTCAGGGTCAGGGTCAGGGTCAGGGTCAGGGTCAGGGTCAGGGTCAGGGTCAGGGTCAGGGTCAGGGTTAGGGTTAGGGTTAGGGTTAGGGTTAGGGTTAGGGTTAGGGTTAGGGTTAGGGTTAGGGTTAGGGTTAGGGTTAGGGTGAGGATAAGGGTTAGGGTGAGGGTTAGGGTGAGGATGAGGGTTAAGTTTAGGGTTAGGGTGAGGGTTAGGGTTTGGGTGATGTTTAGGGTGAGATTTAGGGTGAGGATGAGGGTTCGGGTGAGGGAGAGGCTTCAGGTGAGTTTGAGGGTTAGGGTGTGGGTGAGGATTAGGGTTAGGATGAGGGTGAAGGTTAGGTTTAGGGTTAGTGTGAGGTTGAGAGTTAGGGGTAGGGTTAGGGTTGGGGTTAGGGTTAGGGTTAGCGTTAATGTGAGGGTTAGGGAGAGGGGTAGGCGTAGGGTTAGGGTGAGGTTTAGGGTGAATGTGAGGGTTAAGGTGAGAGTGAGGTTAAGGGTTAGGGTTAGGGTTAGGGTGAGGGTGAGGGTCAGTGTTAAGATTAGGGTTAGGGTTAGGGGTATTGAGAGGGTGAGGGTGAGGGTTAGGGTTAAGGTTAGTGTGAGGGTTAGGTTTAGGGTGAGGGTTAGGTTTAGGTTGAGGGTTAGGTTAAGGGTAAGGTTTACGGTGAGGGTTAGGGTTAGGGTTAGGGTTAGGGTGAGGGTCAGGGTGAGGTTTAGGGTCAGGTAGAGGGTTAGGGTTAGGCTGAGATGTAGGGTTAAGTTGATGTTTATTGTGAGGGTGAGGGTGAGGGTGAAGGTTAGGGTTAGGGTGATGTTTAGGGTGAGGTTTAGGGTTAGGGTAAGGTTTAGGGTTCGGGTGAGTGTGATGGTTAGGGTGTGGGTTAGGGTGAGAGGTAAGTTTAGGGTTAGGGTGAAGGTTAGGGTTAGAGTTAGGGTTTGGTTTAGAGGGTTACGGTTAGGTTGATGTTTAGGGTGAGGGTGAGGGTTAGGATGAGGGTGAGGTTGAGGTTTAGGTTGAGGGTGAAGGTGAGGGTTACGGTTAAGGTTTGGGTTTGGGTGAGTGTGAGGGTTAGGGTTAGGATGATCATTAGGGTTATTGTTTGGGTTAGGGTTAGGGTGAGGGTGAGGGTTAGGGTTAGGGAAAGGATGAGGGTAAGGGTTAGGGTGAGGGTTAAGGTGAGGATAAGGTTTAGGGTTAGGGTTAGGGTGAGTGTTAGCGTGAGGGTCAGAGTGAGGGTTACGGTTAGGGTTAGGGTTAGGGTTAGGGTTAGGGTTAGGGTTAGGGTTAGGGTTAGGGTCAGGGTTAGGGTTAGGGTTAGGGTCAGGGTCAGGGTCAGGGTCAGGGTCAGGGTCAGGGTCAGGGTCAGGGTCAGGGTCAGGGTCAGGGTCAGGGTCAGGGTCAGGGTTAGGGTCAGGGTCAGGGTCAGGGTCAGGGTTAGGGTTAGGG
>NW_024871403.1:37500-45000 GCF_019054845.1 Dipodomys spectabilis | reverse complement strand
GATAAGGTTTAGGGTTAGGGTTAGGGTGAGTGTTAGCGTGAGGGTCAGAGTGAGGGTTACGGTTAGGGTTAGGGTTAGGGTTAGGGTTAGGCTTAGGGTCAGGGTTAGGGTTAGGGTTAGGGTTAGGGTTAGGGTTAGGGTTAGGGTTAGGGTCAGGGTTAGGGTTAGGGTTAGGGTTAGGGTCAGGGTCAGGGTCAGGGTCAGGGTCAGGGTCAGGGTCAGGGTCAGGGTCAGGGTCAGGGTCAGGGTTAGGGTCAGGGTTAGGGTTAGGGTTAGGGTTAGGGTTAGGGTTAGGGTCAGGGTTAGGGTTAGGGTTAGGGTTAGGGTTAGGGTTAGGGTTAGGGTTAGGGTTAGGGTTAGGGTTAGGGTTAGGGTGAGGATAAGGGTTAGGGTGAGGGTTAGGGTGAGGATGAGGGTTAAGTTTAGGGTTAGGGTGAGGGTTAGGGTTTGGGTGATGTTTAGGGTGAGATTTAGGGTGAGGATGAGGGTTCGGGTGAGGGAGAGGCTTCAGGTGAGTTTGAGGGTTAGGGTGTGGGTGAGGATTAGGGTTAGGATGAGGGTGAAGGTTAGGTTTAGGGTTAGTGTGAGGTTGAGAGTTAGGGGTAGGGTTAGGGTTGGGGTTAGGGTTAGGGTTAGCGTTAATGTGAGGGTTAGGGAGAGGGGTAGGCGTAGGGTTAGGGTGAGGTTTAGGGTGAATGTGAGGGTTAAGGTGAGAGTGAGGTTAAGGGTTAGGGTTAGGGTTAGGGTGAGGGTGAGGGTCAGTGTTAAGATTAGGGTTAGGGTTAGGGGTATTGAGAGGGTGAGGGTGAGGGTTAGGGTTAAGGTTAGTGTGAGGGTTAGGTTTAGGGTGAGGGTTAGGTTTAGGTTGAGGGTTAGGTTAAGGGTAAGGTTTACGGTGAGGGTTAGGGTTAGGGTTAGGGTTAGGGTGAGGGTCAGGGTGAGGTTTAGGGTCAGGTAGAGGGTTAGGGTTAGGCTGAGATGTAGGGTTAAGTTGATGTTTATTGTGAGGGTGAGGGTGAGGGTGAAGGTTAGGGTTAGGGTGATGTTTAGGGTGAGGTTTAGGGTTAGGGTAAGGTTTAGGGTTCGGGTGAGTGTGATGGTTAGGGTGTGGGTGAGGGTTTGGGTTAGGTTGAGTGTTAGGGTGACGGTGAGTGTTACAGTGAGGTTGAGGGTTAGGGTTAGGTTTAGGGTGAGGGTTAGGTTTAGGGTGAGGGTTCGGATGAGGGTTAGCGTGAGGGGTAGGTTTAGGGTTAGGGTGAGGGTTAGGTTTAGGCTGAGGGTTAGAGTTAGGTTTAGGGTGAGGTAAGGGTTATGGTGAGGGTTAAGTTGAGGGTGTGGGTGAGGGTTTTGTTTAGGTAAGGGTTAGGGTTAGAGTTAGGGTGAGGATTAGGGGAGGGTGAAGGTTAAGTTGAGGGGTAGGGTTAGGATGAGGCTTAGGGTTAGGGTTAGGGTGAGGGTTAGCGTTAGAGTGATGTTTAGTATGAGGGTGAGGGTTAATGTTAGGGTTAGCGTTAGGGAAAGTTTAGGGTTAGGGTTAGGGTGAGGGTTAGGGTGAGAGGTAAGTTTAGGGTTAGGGTGAAGGTTAGGGTTAGAGTTAGGGTTTGGTTTAGAGGGTTACGGTTAGGTTGATGTTTAGGGTGAGGGTGAGGGTTAGGATGAGGGTGAGGTTGAGGTTTAGGTTGAGGGTGAAGGTGAGGGTTACGGTTAAGGTTTGGGTTTGGGTGAGTGTGAGGGTTAGGGTTAGGATAATCATTAGGGTTATTGTTTGGGTTAGGGTTAGGGTGAGGGTGAGGGTTAGGGTTAGGGAAAGGATGAGGGTAAGGGTTAGGGTGAGGGTTAAGGTGAGGATAAGGTTTAGGGTTAGGGTTAGGGTGAGTGTTAGCGTGAGGGTCAGAGTGAGGGTTACGGTTAGGGTTAGGGTTAGGGTTAGGGTTAGGGTTAGGGTTAGGGTTAGGGTTAGGGTCAGGGTTAGGGTTAGGGTTAGGGTCAGGGTCAGGGTCAGGGTCAGGGTCAGGGTCAGGGTCAGGGTCAGGGTCAGGGTCAGGGTCAGGGTCAGGGTTAGGGTCAGGGTCAGGGTCAGGGTCAGGGTTAGGGTTAGGGTTAGGGTTAGGGTTAGGGTTAGGGTTAGGGTTAGGGTTAGGGTTAGGGTTAGGGTTAGGGTTAGGGTGAGGATGAGGGTTAAGTTTAGGGTTAGGGTGAGGGTTAGGGTTAGGGTTAGGGTTAGGGTTAGGGTTAGGGTTAGGGTTAGGGTTAGGGTTAGGGTTAGGGTGAGGATAAGGGTTAGGGTGAGGGTTAGGGTGAGGATGAGGGTTAAGTTTAGGGTTAGGGTGAGGGTTAGGGTTTGGGTGATGTTTAGGGTGAGATTTAGGGTGAGGATGAGGGTTCGGGTGAGGGAGAGGCTTCAGGTGAGTTAGACGGTTAGGGTGTGGGTGAGGATTAGGGTTAGGATGAGGGTGAAGGTTAGGTTTAGGGTTAGTGTGAGGTTGAGAGTTAGGGGTAGGGTTAGGGTTGGGGTTAGGGTTAGGGTTAGCGTTAATGTGAGGGTTAGGGAGAGGGGTAGGCGTAGGGTTAGGGTGAGGTTTAGGGTGAATGTGAGGGTTAAGGTGAGAGTGAGGTTAAGGGTTAGGGTTAGGGTTAGGGTGAGGGTGAGGGTCAGTGTTAAGATTAGGGTTAGGGTTAGGGGTATTGAGAGGGTGAGGGTGAGGGTTAGGGTTAAGGTTAGTGTGAGGGTTAGGTTTAGGGTGAGGGTTAGGTTTAGGTTGAGGGTTAGGTTAAGGGTAAGGTTTACGGTGAGGGTTAGGGTTAGGGTTAGGGTTAGGGTGAGGGTCAGGGTGAGGTTTAGGGTCAGGTAGAGGGTTAGGGTTAGGCTGAGATGTAGGGTTAAGTTGATGTTTATTGTGAGGGTGAGGGTGAGGGTGAAGGTTAGGGTTAGGGTGATGTTTAGGGTGAGGTTTAGGGTTAGGGTAAGGTTTAGGGTTCGGGTGAGTGTGATGGTTAGGGTGTGGGTGAGGGTTTGGGTTAGGTTGAGTGTTAGGGTGACGGTGAGTGTTACAGTGAGGTTGAGGGTTAGGGTTAGGTTTAGGGTGAGGGTTAGGTTTAGGGTGAGGGTTCGGATGAGGGTTAGCGTGAGGGGTAGGTTTAGGGTTAGGGTGAGGGTTAGGTTTAGGCTGAGGGTTAGAGTTAGGTTTAGGGTGAGGTAAGGGTTATGGTGAGGGTTAAGTTGAGGGTGTGGGTGAGGGTTTTGTTTAGGTAAGGGTTAGGGTTAGAGTTAGGGTGAGGATTAGGGGAGGGTGAAGGTTAAGTTGAGGGGTAGGGTTAGGATGAGGCTTAGGGTTAGGGTTAGGGTGAGGGTTAGCGTTAGAGTGATGTTTAGTATGAGGGTGAGGGTTAATGTTAGGGTTAGCGTTAGGGAAAGTTTAGGGTTAGGGTTAGGGTGAGGGTTAGGGTGAGAGGTAAGTTTAGGGTTAGGGTGAAGGTTAGGGTTAGAGTTAGGGTTTGGTTTAGAGGGTTACGGTTAGGTTGATGTTTAGGGTGAGGGTGAGGGTTAGGATGAGGGTGAGGTTGAGGTTTAGGTTGAGGGTGAAGGTGAGGGTTACGGTTAAGGTTGGGGTTTGGGTGAGTGTGAGGGTTAGGGTTAGGATGATCATTAGGGTTATTGTTTGGGTTAGGGTTAGGGTGAGGGTGAGGGTTAGGGTTAGGGAAAGGATGAGGGTAAGGGTTAGGGTGAGGGTTAAGGTGAGGATAAGGTTTAGGGTTAGGGTTAGGGTGAGTGTTAGCGTGAGGGTCAGAGTGAGGGTTACGGTTAGGGTTAGGGTTAGGGTTAGGGTTAGGCTTAGGGTCAGGGTTAGGGTTAGGGTTAGGGTTAGGGTTAGGGTTAGGGTTAGGGTTAGGGTCAGGGTTAGGGTTAGGGTTAGGGTTAGGGTCAGGGTCAGGGTCAGGGTCAGGGTCAGGGTCAGGGTCAGGGTCAGGGTCAGGGTCAGGGTCAGGGTTAGGGTCAGGGTTAGGGTTAGGGTTAGGGTTAGGGTTAGGGTTAGGGTCAGGGTTAGGGTTAGGGTTAGGGTTAGGGTTAGGGTTAGGGTTAGGGTTAGGGTTAGGGTTAGGGTTAGGGTTAGGGTGAGGATAAGGGTTAGGGTGAGGGTTAGGGTGAGGATGAGGGTTAAGTTTAGGGTTAGGGTGAGGGTTAGGGTTTGGGTGATGTTTAGGGTGAGATTTAGGGTGAGGATGAGGGTTCGGGTGAGGGAGAGGCTTCAGGTGAGTTTGAGGGTTAGGGTGTGGGTGAGGATTAGGGTTAGGATGAGGGTGAAGGTTAGGTTTAGGGTTAGTGTGAGGTTGAGAGTTAGGGGTAGGGTTAGGGTTGGGGTTAGGGTTAGGGTTAGCGTTAATGTGAGGGTTAGGGAGAGGGGTAGGCGTAGGGTTAGGGTGAGGTTTAGGGTGAATGTGAGGGTTAAGGTGAGAGTGAGGTTAAGGGTTAGGGTTAGGGTTAGGGTGAGGGTGAGGGTCAGTGTTAAGATTAGGGTTAGGGTTAGGGGTATTGAGAGGGTGAGGGTGAGGGTTAGGGTTAAGGTTAGTGTGAGGGTTAGGTTTAGGGTGAGGGTTAGGTTTAGGTTGAGGGTTAGGTTAAGGGTAAGGTTTACGGTGAGGGTTAGGGTTAGGGTTAGGGTTAGGGTGAGGGTCAGGGTGAGGTTTAGGGTCAGGTAGAGGGTTAGGGTTAGGCTGAGATGTAGGGTTAAGTTGATGTTTATTGTGAGGGTGAGGGTGAGGGTGAAGGTTAGGGTTAGGGTGATGTTTAGGGTGAGGTTTAGGGTTAGGGTAAGGTTTAGGGTTCGGGTGAGTGTGATTGTTAGGGTGTGGGTGAGGGTTTGGGTTAGGTTGAGTGTTAGGGTGACGGTGAGTGTTACAGTGAGGTTGAGGGTTAGGGTTAGGTTTAGGGTGAGGGTTAGGTTTAGGGTGAGGGTTCGGATGAGGGTTAGCGTGAGGGGTAGGTTTAGGGTTAGGGTGAGGGTTAGGTTTAGGCTGAGGGTTAGAGTTAGGTTTAGGGTGAGGTAAGGGTTATGGTGAGGGTTAAGTTGAGGGTGTGGGTGAGGGTTTTGTTTAGGTAAGGGTTAGGGTTAGAGTTAGGGTGAGGATTAGGGGAGGGTGAAGGTTAAGTTGAGGGGTAGGGTTAGGATGAGGCTTAGGGTTAGGGTTAGGGTGAGGGTTAGCGTTAGAGTGATGTTTAGTATGAGGGTGAGGGTTAATGTTAGGGTTAGCGTTAGGGAAAGTTTAGGGTTAGGGTTAGGGTGAGGGTTAGGGTGAGAGGTAAGTTTAGGGTTAGGGTGAAGGTTAGGGTTAGAGTTAGGGTTTGGTTTAGAGGGTTACGGTTAGGTTGATGTTTAGGGTGAGGGTGAGGGTTAGGATGAGGGTGAGGTTGAGGTTTAGGTTGAGGGTGAAGGTGAGGGTTACGGTTAAGGTTTGGGTTTGGGTGAGTGTGAGGGTTAGGGTTAGGATAATCATTAGGGTTATTGTTTGGGTTAGGGTTAGGGTGAGGGTGAGGGTTAGGGTTAGGGAAAGGATGAGGGTAAGGGTTAGGGTGAGGGTTAAGGTGAGGATAAGGTTTAGGGTTAGGGTTAGGGTGAGTGTTAGCGTGAGGGTCAGAGTGAGGGTTACGGTTAGGGTTAGGGTTAGGGTTAGGGTTAGGGTTAGGGTTAGGGTTAGGGTTAGGGTCAGGGTTAGGGTTAGGGTTAGGGTCAGGGTCAGGGTCAGGGTCAGGGTCAGGGTCAGGGTCAGGGTCAGGGTCAGGGTCAGGGTCAGGGTCAGGGTCAGGGTTAGGGTCAGGGTCAGGGTCAGGGTCAGGGTTAGGGTTAGGGTTAGGGTTAGGGTTAGGGTTAGGGTTAGGGTTAGGGTTAGGGTTAGGGTTAGGGTTAGGGTTAGGGTTAGGGTTAGGGTGAGGATGAGGGTTAAGTTTAGGGTTAGGGTGAGGGTTAGGGTTAGGGTTAGGGTTAGGGTTAGGGTTAGGGTTAGGGTTAGGGTTAGGGTTAGGGTTAGGGTTAGGGTGAGGATAAGGGTTAGGGTGAGGGTTAGGGTGAGGATGAGGGTTAAGTTTAGGGTTAGGGTGAGGGTTAGGGTTTGGGTGATGTTTAGGGTGAGATTTAGGGTGAGGATGAGGGTTCGGGTGAGGGAGAGGCTTCAGGTGAGTTAGACGGTTAGGGTGTGGGTGAGGATTAGGGTTAGGATGAGGGTGAAGGTTAGGTTTAGGGTTAGTGTGAGGTTGAGAGTTAGGGGTAGGGTTAGGGTTGGGGTTAGGGTTAGGGTTAGCGTTAATGTGAGGGTTAGGGAGAGGGGTAGGCGTAGGGTTAGGGTGAGGTTTAGGGTGAATGTGAGGGTTAAGGTGAGAGTGAGGTTAAGGGTTAGGGTTAGGGTTAGGGTGAGGGTGAGGGTCAGTGTTAAGATTAGGGTTAGGGTTAGGGGTATTGAGAGGGTGAGGGTGAGGGTTAGGGTTAAGGTTAGTGTGAGGGTTAGGTTTAGGGTGAGGGTTAGGTTTAGGTTGAGGGTTAGGTTAAGGGTAAGGTTTACGGTGAGGGTTAGGGTTAGGGTTAGGGTTAGGGTGAGGGTCAGGGTGAGGTTTAGGGTCAGGTAGAGGGTTAGGGTTAGGCTGAGATGTAGGGTTAAGTTGATGTTTATTGTGAGGGTGAGGGTGAGGGTGAAGGTTAGGGTTAGGGTGATGTTTAGGGTGAGGTTTAGGGTTAGGGTAAGGTTTAGGGTTCGGGTGAGTGTGATGGTTAGGGTGTGGGTGAGGGTTTGGGTTAGGTTGAGTGTTAGGGTGACGGTGAGTGTTACAGTGAGGTTGAGGGTTAGGGTTAGGTTTAGGGTGAGGGTTAGGTTTAGGGTGAGGGTTCGGATGAGGGTTAGCGTGAGGGGTAGGTTTAGGGTTAGGGTGAGGGTTAGGTTTAGGCTGAGGGTTAGAGTTAGGTTTAGGGTGAGGTAAGGGTTATGGTGAGGGTTAAGTTGAGGGTGTGGGTGAGGGTTTTGTTTAGGTAAGGGTTAGGGTTAGAGTTAGGGTGAGGATTAGGGGAGGGTGAAGGTTAAGTTGAGGGGTAGGGTTAGGATGAGGCTTAGGGTTAGGGTTAGGGTGAGGGTTAGCGTTAGAGTGATGTTTAGTATGAGGGTGAGGGTTAATGTTAGGGTTAGCGTTAGGGAAAGTTTAGGGTTAGGGTTAGGGTGAGGGTTAGGGTGAGAGGTAAGTTTAGGGTTAGGGTGAAGGTTAGGGTTAGAGTTAGGGTTTGGTTTAGAGGGTTACGGTTAGGTTGATGTTTAGGGTGAGGGTGAGGGTTAGGATGAGGGTGAGGTTGAGGTTTAGGTTGAGGGTGAAGGTGAGGGTTACGGTTAAGGTTGGGGTTTGGGTGAGTGTGAGGGTTAGGGTTAGGATGATCATTAGGGTTATTGTTTGGGTTAGGGTTAGGGTGAGGGTGAGGGTTAGGGTTAGGGAAAGGATGAGGGTAAGGGTTAGGGTGAGGGTTAAGG
>NW_024871403.1:27500-35000 GCF_019054845.1 Dipodomys spectabilis | reverse complement strand
GTAGGGTTAGGGTTGGGGTTAGGGTTAGGGTTAGCGTTAATGTGAGGGTTAGGGAGAGGGGTAGGCGTAGGGTTAGGGTGAGGTTTAGGGTGAATGTGAGGGTTAAGGTGAGAGTGAGGTTAAGGGTTAGGGTTAGGGTTAGGGTGAGGGTGAGGGTCAGTGTTAAGATTAGGGTTAGGGTTAGGGGTATTGAGAGGGTGAGGGTGAGGGTTAGGGTTAAGGTTAGTGTGAGGGTTAGGTTTAGGGTGAGGGTTAGGTTTAGGTTGAGGGTTAGGTTAAGGGTAAGGTTTACGGTGAGGGTTAGGGTTAGGGTTAGGGTTAGGGTGAGGGTCAGGGTGAGGTTTAGGGTCAGGTAGAGGGTTAGGGTTAGGCTGAGATGTAGGGTTAAGTTGATGTTTATTGTGAGGGTGAGGGTGAGGGTGAAGGTTAGGGTTAGGGTGATGTTTAGGGTGAGGTTTAGGGTTAGGGTAAGGTTTAGGGTTCGGGTGAGTGTGATGGTTAGGGTGTGGGTGAGGGTTTGGGTTAGGTTGAGTGTTAGGGTGACGGTGAGTGTTACAGTGAGGTTGAGGGTTAGGGTTAGGTTTAGGGTGAGGGTTAGGTTTAGGGTGAGGGTTCGGATGAGGGTTAGCGTGAGGGGTAGGTTTAGGGTTAGGGTGAGGGTTAGGTTTAGGCTGAGGGTTAGAGTTAGGTTTAGGGTGAGGTAAGGGTTATGGTGAGGGTTAAGTTGAGGGTGTGGGTGAGGGTTTTGTTTAGGTAAGGGTTAGGGTTAGAGTTAGGGTGAGGATTAGGGGAGGGTGAAGGTTAAGTTGAGGGGTAGGGTTAGGATGAGGCTTAGGGTTAGGGTTAGGGTGAGGGTTAGCGTTAGAGTGATGTTTAGTATGAGGGTGAGGGTTAATGTTAGGGTTAGCGTTAGGGAAAGTTTAGGGTTAGGGTTAGGGTGAGGGTTAGGGTGAGAGGTAAGTTTAGGGTTAGGGTGAAGGTTAGGGTTAGAGTTAGGGTTTGGTTTAGAGGGTTACGGTTAGGTTGATGTTTAGGGTGAGGGTGAGGGTTAGGATGAGGGTGAGGTTGAGGTTTAGGTTGAGGGTGAAGGTGAGGGTTACGGTTAAGGTTTGGGTTTGGGTGAGTGTGAGGGTTAGGGTTAGGATAATCATTAGGGTTATTGTTTGGGTTAGGGTTAGGGTGAGGGTGAGGGTTAGGGTTAGGGAAAGGATGAGGGTAAGGGTTAGGGTGAGGGTTAAGGTGAGGATAAGGTTTAGGGTTAGGGTTAGGGTGAGTGTTAGCGTGAGGGTCAGAGTGAGGGTTACGGTTAGGGTTAGGGTTAGGGTTAGGGTTAGGGTTAGGGTTAGGGTTAGGGTTAGGGTCAGGGTTAGGGTTAGGGTTAGGGTCAGGGTCAGGGTCAGGGTCAGGGTCAGGGTCAGGGTCAGGGTCAGGGTCAGGGTCAGGATCAGGGTCAGGGTCAGGGTCAGGGTCAGGGTCAGGGTCAGGGTCAGGGTTAGGGTTAGGGTTAGGGTTAGGGTTAGGGTTAGGGTTAGGGTTAGGGTTAGGGTTAGGGTTAGGGTTAGGGTTAGGGTGAGGATGAGGGTTAAGTTTAGGGTTAGGGTGAGGGTTAGGGTTAGGGTTAGGGTTAGGGTTAGGGTTAGGGTTAGGGTTAGGGTTAGGGTTAGGGTTAGGGTTAGGGTGAGGATAAGGGTTAGGGTGAGGGTTAGGGTGAGGATGAGGGTTAAGTTTAGGGTTAGGGTGAGGGTTAGGGTTTGGGTGATGTTTAGGGTGAGATTTAGGGTGAGGATGAGGGTTCGGGTGAGGGAGAGGCTTCAGGTGAGTTAGACGGTTAGGGTGTGGGTGAGGATTAGGGTTAGGATGAGGGTGAAGGTTAGGTTTAGGGTTAGTGTGAGGTTGAGAGTTAGGGGTAGGGTTAGGGTTGGGGTTAGGGTTAGGGTTAGCGTTAATGTGAGGGTTAGGGAGAGGGGTAGGCGTAGGGTTAGGGTGAGGTTTAGGGTGAATGTGAGGGTTAAGGTGAGAGTGAGGTTAAGGGTTAGGGTTAGGGTTAGGGTGAGGGTGAGGGTCAGTGTTAAGATTAGGGTTAGGGTTAGGGGTATTGAGAGGGTGAGGGTGAGGGTTAGGGTTAAGGTTAGTGTGAGGGTTAGGTTTAGGGTGAGGGTTAGGTTTAGGTTGAGGGTTAGGTTAAGGGTAAGGTTTACGGTGAGGGTTAGGGTTAGGGTTAGGGTTAGGGTGAGGGTCAGGGTGAGGTTTAGGGTCAGGTAGAGGGTTAGGGTTAGGCTGAGATGTAGGGTTAAGTTGATGTTTATTGTGAGGGTGAGGGTGAGGGTGAAGGTTAGGGTTAGGGTGATGTTTAGGGTGAGGTTTAGGGTTAGGGTAAGGTTTAGGGTTCGGGTGAGTGTGATGGTTAGGGTGTGGGTGAGGGTTTGGGTTAGGTTGAGTGTTAGGGTGACGGTGAGTGTTACAGTGAGGTTGAGGGTTAGGGTTAGGTTTAGGGTGAGGGTTAGGTTTAGGGTGAGGGTTCGGATGAGGGTTAGCGTGAGGGGTAGGTTTAGGGTTAGGGTGAGGGTTAGGTTTAGGCTGAGGGTTAGAGTTAGGTTTAGGGTGAGGTAAGGGTTATGGTGAGGGTTAAGTTGAGGGTGTGGGTGAGGGTTTTGTTTAGGTAAGGGTTAGGGTTAGAGTTAGGGTGAGGATTAGGGGAGGGTGAAGGTTAAGTTGAGGGGTAGGGTTAGGATGAGGCTTAGGGTTAGGGTTAGGGTGAGGGTTAGCGTTAGAGTGATGTTTAGTATGAGGGTGAGGGTTAATGTTAGGGTTAGCGTTAGGGAAAGTTTAGGGTTAGGGTTAGGGTGAGGGTTAGGGTGAGAGGTAAGTTTAGGGTTAGGGTGAAGGTTAGGGTTAGAGTTAGGGTTTGGTTTAGAGGGTTACGGTTAGGTTGATGTTTAGGGTGAGGGTGAGGGTTAGGATGAGGGTGAGGTTGAGGTTTAGGTTGAGGGTGAAGGTGAGGGTTACGGTTAAGGTTGGGGTTTGGGTGAGTGTGAGGGTTAGGGTTAGGATGATCATTAGGGTTATTGTTTGGGTTAGGGTTAGGGTGAGGGTGAGGGTTAGGGTTAGGGAAAGGATGAGGGTAAGGGTTAGGGTGAGGGTTAAGGTGAGGATAAGGTTTAGGGTTAGGGTTAGGGTGAGTGTTAGCGTGAGGGTCAGAGTGAGGGTTACGGTTAGGGTTAGGGTTAGGGTTAGGGTTAGGGTTAGGGTCAGGGTTAGGGTTAGGGTTAGGGTTAGGGTTAGGGTTAGGGTTAGGGTTAGGGTCAGGGTTAGGGTTAGGGTTAGGGTTAGGGTCAGGGTCAGGGTCAGGGTCAGGGTCAGGGTCAGGGTCAGGGTCAGGGTCAGGGTCAGGGTTAGGGTCAGGGTTAGGGTTAGGGTTAGGGTTAGGGTTAGGGTTAGGGTCAGGGTTAGGGTTAGGGTTAGGGTTAGGGTTAGGGTTAGGGTTAGGGTTAGGGTTAGGGTTAGGGTTAGGGTTAGGGTGAGGATAAGGGTTAGGGTGAGGGTTAGGGTGAGGATGAGGGTTAAGTTTAGGGTTAGGGTGAGGGTTAGGGTTTGGGTGATGTTTAGGGTGAGATTTAGGGTGAGGATGAGGGTTCGGGTGAGGGAGAGGCTTCAGGTGAGTTTGAGGGTTAGGGTGTGGGTGAGGATTAGGGTTAGGATGAGGGTGAAGGTTAGGTTTAGGGTTAGTGTGAGGTTGAGAGTTAGGGGTAGGGTTAGGGTTGGGGTTAGGGTTAGGGTTAGCGTTAATGTGAGGGTTAGGGAGAGGGGTAGGCGTAGGGTTAGGGTGAGGTTTAGGGTGAATGTGAGGGTTAAGGTGAGAGTGAGGTTAAGGGTTAGGGTTAGGGTTAGGGTGAGGGTGAGGGTCAGTGTTAAGATTAGGGTTAGGGTTAGGGGTATTGAGAGGGTGAGGGTGAGGGTTAGGGTTAAGGTTAGTGTGAGGGTTAGGTTTAGGGTGAGGGTTAGGTTTAGGTTGAGGGTTAGGTTAAGGGTAAGGTTTACGGTGAGGGTTAGGGTTAGGGTTAGGGTTAGGGTGAGG
This sequence comes from Dipodomys spectabilis, assembly GCF_019054845.1. Lineage (NCBI taxonomy): Eukaryota > Metazoa > Chordata > Mammalia > Rodentia > Heteromyidae > Dipodomys > Dipodomys spectabilis. The sequence goes on along the minus strand of NW_024871403.1, from coordinate 30,925 downwards.
GTCAGGGTGAGGTTTAGGGTCAGGTAGAGGGTTAGGGTTAGGCTGAGATGTAGGGTTAAGTTGATGTTTATTGTGAGGGTGAGGGTGAGGGTGAAGGTTAGGGTTAGGGTGATGTTTAGGGTGAGGTTTAGGGTTAGGGTAAGGTTTAGGGTTCGGGTGAGTGTGATGGTTAGGGTGTGGGTGAGGGTTTGGGTTAGGTTGAGTGTTAGGGTGACGGTGAGTGTTACAGTGAGGTTGAGGGTTAGGGTTAGGTTTAGGGTGAGGGTTAGGTTTAGGGTGAGGGTTCGGATGAGGGTTAGCGTGAGGGGTAGGTTTAGGGTTAGGGTGAGGGTTAGGTTTAGGCTGAGGGTTAGAGTTAGGTTTAGGGTGAGGTAAGGGTTATGGTGAGGGTTAAGTTGAGGGTGTGGGTGAGGGTTTTGTTTAGGTAAGGGTTAGGGTTAGAGTTAGGGTGAGGATTAGGGGAGGGTGAAGGTTAAGTTGAGGGGTAGGGTTAGGATGAGGCTTAGGGTTAGGGTTAGGGTGAGGGTTAGCGTTAGAGTGATGTTTAGTATGAGGGTGAGGGTTAATGTTAGGGTTAGCGTTAGGGAAAGTTTAGGGTTAGGGTTAGGGTGAGGGTTAGGGTGAGAGGTAAGTTTAGGGTTAGGGTGAAGGTTAGGGTTAGAGTTAGGGTTTGGTTTAGAGGGTTACGGTTAGGTTGATGTTTAGGGTGAGGGTGAGGGTTAGGATGAGGGTGAGGTTGAGGTTTAGGTTGAGGGTGAAGGTGAGGGTTACGGTTAAGGTTTGGGTTTGGGTGAGTGTGAGGGTTAGGGTTAGGATAATCATTAGGGTTATTGTTTGGGTTAGGGTTAGGGTGAGGGTGAGGGTTAGGGTTAGGGAAAGGATGAGGGTAAGGGTTAGGGTGAGGGTTAAGGTGAGGATAAGGTTTAGGGTTAGGGTTAGGGTGAGTGTTAGCGTGAGGGTCAGAGTGAGGGTTACGGTTAGGGTTAGGGTTAGGGTTAGGGTTAGGGTTAGGGTTAGGGTTAGGGTTAGGGTCAGGGTTAGGGTTAGGGTTAGGGTCAGGGTCAGGGTCAGGGTCAGGGTCAGGGTCAGGGTCAGGGTCAGGGTCAGGGTCAGGGTCAGGGTCAGGGTTAGGGTCAGGGTCAGGGTCAGGGTCAGGGTTAGGGTTAGGGTTAGGGTTAGGGTTAGGGTTAGGGTTAGGGTTAGGGTTAGGGTTAGGGTTAGGGTTAGGGTTAGGGTTAGGGTTAGGGTGAGGATGAGGGTTAAGTTTAGGGTTAGGGTGAGGGTTAGGGTTAGGGTTAGGGTTAGGGTTAGGGTTAGGGTTAGGGTTAGGGTTAGGGTTAGGGTTAGGGTTAGGGTGAGGATAAGGGTTAGGGTGAGGGTTAGGGTGAGGATGAGGGTTAAGTTTAGGGTTAGGGTGAGGGTTAGGGTTTGGGTGATGTTTAGGGTGAGATTTAGGGTGAGGATGAGGGTTCGGGTGAGGGAGAGGCTTCAGGTGAGTTAGACGGTTAGGGTGTGGGTGAGGATTAGGGTTAGGATGAGGGTGAAGGTTAGGTTTAGGGTTAGTGTGAGGTTGAGAGTTAGGGGTAGGGTTAGGGTTGGGGTTAGGGTTAGGGTTAGCGTTAATGTGAGGGTTAGGGAGAGGGGTAGGCGTAGGGTTAGGGTGAGGTTTAGGGTGAATGTGAGGGTTAAGGTGAGAGTGAGGTTAAGGGTTAGGGTTAGGGTTAGGGTGAGGGTGAGGGTCAGTGTTAAGATTAGGGTTAGGGTTAGGGGTATTGAGAGGGTGAGGGTGAGGGTTAGGGTTAAGGTTAGTGTGAGGGTTAGGTTTAGGGTGAGGGTTAGGTTTAGGTTGAGGGTTAGGTTAAGGGTAAGGTTTACGGTGAGGGTTAGGGTTAGGGTTAGGGTTAGGGTGAGGGTCAGGGTGAGGTTTAGGGTCAGGTAGAGGGTTAGGGTTAGGCTGAGATGTAGGGTTAAGTTGATGTTTATTGTGAGGGTGAGGGTGAGGGTGAAGGTTAGGGTTAGGGTGATGTTTAGGGTGAGGTTTAGGGTTAGGGTAAGGTTTAGGGTTCGGGTGAGTGTGATGGTTAGGGTGTGGGTGAGGGTTTGGGTTAGGTTGAGTGTTAGGGTGACGGTGAGTGTTACAGTGAGGTTGAGGGTTAGGGTTAGGTTTAGGGTGAGGGTTAGGTTTAGGGTGAGGGTTCGGATGAGGGTTAGCGTGAGGGGTAGGTTTAGGGTTAGGGTGAGGGTTAGGTTTAGGCTGAGGGTTAGAGTTAGGTTTAGGGTGAGGTAAGGGTTATGGTGAGGGTTAAGTTGAGGGTGTGGGTGAGGGTTTTGTTTAGGTAAGGGTTAGGGTTAGAGTTAGGGTGAGGATTAGGGGAGGGTGAAGGTTAAGTTGAGGGGTAGGGTTAGGATGAGGCTTAGGGTTAGGGTTAGGGTGAGGGTTAGCGTTAGAGTGATGTTTAGTATGAGGGTGAGGGTTAATGTTAGGGTTAGCGTTAGGGAAAGTTTAGGGTTAGGGTTAGGGTGAGGGTTAGGGTGAGAGGTAAGTTTAGGGTTAGGGTGAAGGTTAGGGTTAGAGTTAGGGTTTGGTTTAGAGGGTTACGGTTAGGTTGATGTTTAGGGTGAGGGTGAGGGTTAGGATGAGGGTGAGGTTGAGGTTTAGGTTGAGGGTGAAGGTGAGGGTTACGGTTAAGGTTGGGGTTTGGGTGAGTGTGAGGGTTAGGGTTAGGATGATCATTAGGGTTATTGTTTGGGTTAGGGTTAGGGTGAGGGTGAGGGTTAGGGTTAGGGAAAGGATGAGGGTAAGGGTTAGGGTGAGGGTTAAGGTGAGGATAAGGTTTAGGGTTAGGGTTAGGGTGAGTGTTAGCGTGAGGGTCAGAGTGAGGGTTACGGTTAGGGTTAGGGTTAGGGTTAGGGTTAGGGTTAGGGTTAGGGTTAGGGTTAGGGTCAGGGTCAGGGTTAGGGTCAGGGTCAGGGTCAGGGTCAGGGTCAGGGTCAGGGTCAGGGTCAGGGTCAGGGTCAGGGTCAGGGTCAGGGTCAGGGTCAGGGTCAGGGTTAGGGTCAGGGTCAGGGTCAGGGTCAGGGTTAGGGTTAGGGTTAGGGTTAGGGTTAGGGTTAGGGTTAGGGTTAGGGTTAGGGTTAGGGTTAGGGTGAGGATGAGGGTTAAGTTTAGGGTTAGGGTGAGGGTTAGGGTTAGGGTTAGGGTTAGGGTTAGGGTTAGGGTTAGGGTTAGGGTTAGGGTTAGGGTTAGGGTGAGGATAAGGGTTAGGGTGAGGGTTAGGGTGAGGATGAGGGTTAAGTTTAGGGTTAGGGTGAGGGTTAGGGTTTGGGTGATGTTTAGGGTGAGATTTAGGGTGAGGATGAGGGTTCGGGTGAGGGAGAGGCTTCAGGTGAGTTAGACGGTTAGGGTGTGGGTGAGGATTAGGGTT
>NW_024871403.1:20000-22500 GCF_019054845.1 Dipodomys spectabilis | reverse complement strand
GGTTAGGGAAAGGATGAGGGTAAGGGTTAGGGTGAGGGTTAAGGTGAGGATAAGGTTTAGGGTTAGGGTTAGGGTGAGTGTTAGCGTGAGGGTCAGAGTGAGGGTTACGGTTAGGGTTAGGGTTAGGGTTAGGGTTAGGGTTAGGGTTAGGGTTAGGGTTAGGGTCAGGGTTAGGGTTAGGGTTAGGGTCAGGGTCAGGGTCAGGGTCAGGGTCAGGGTCAGGGTCAGGGTCAGGGTCAGGGTCAGGGTCAGGGTCAGGGTCAGGGTCAGGGTTAGGGTCAGGGTCAGGTTCAGGGTCAGGGTTAGGGTTAGGGTTAGGGTTAGGGTTAGGGTTAGGGTTAGGGTTAGGGTTAGGGTTAGGGTGAGGATAAGGGTTAGGGTGAGGGTTAGGGTGAGGATGAGGGTTAAGTTTAGGGTTAGGGTGAGGGTTAGGGTTTGGGTGATGTTTAGGGTGAGATTTAGGGTGAGGATGAGGGTTCGGGTGAGGGAGAGGCTTCAGGTGAGTTTGAGGGTTAGGGTGTGGGTGAGGATTAGGGTTAGGATGAGGGTGAAGGTTAGGTTTATGGTTAGTGTGAGGTTGAGAGTTAGGGGTAGGGTTAGGGTTGGGGTTAGGGTTAGGGTTAGCGTTAATGTGAGGGTTAGGGAGAGGGGTAGGCGTAGGGTTAGGGTGAGGTTTAGGGTGAATGTGAGGGTTAAGGTGAGAGTGAGGTTAAGGGTTAGGGTTAGGGTTAGGGTGAGGGTGAGGGTCAGTGTTAAGATTAGGGTTAGGGTTAGGGGTATTGAGAGGGTGAGGGTGAGGGTTAGGGTTAAGGTTAGTGTGAGGGTTAGGTTTAGGGTGAGGGTTAGGTTTAGGTTGAGGGTTAGGTTAAGGGTAAGGTTTACGGTGAGGGTTAGGGTTAGGGTTAGGGTTAGGGTGAGGGTCAGGGTGAGGTTTAGGGTCAGGTAGAGGGTTAGGGTTAGGCTGAGATGTAGGGTTAAGTTGATGTTTATTGTGAGGGTGAGGGTGAGGGTGAAGGTTAGGGTTAGGGTGATGTTTAGGGTGAGGTTTAGGGTTAGGGTAAGGTTTAGGGTTCGGGTGAGTGTGATGGTTAGGGTGTGGGTGAGGGTTTGGGTTAGGTTGAGTGTTAGGGTGACGGTGAGTGTTACGGTGAGGTTGAGGGTTAGGGTTAGGTTTAGGGTGAGGGTTAGGTTTAGGGTGAGGGTTCGGATGAGGGTTAGCGTGAGGGGTAGGTTTAGGGTTAGGGTGAGGGTTAGGTTTAGGCTGAGGGTTAGAGTTAGGTTTAGGGTGAGGTAAGGGTTATGGTGAGGGTTAAGTTGAGGGTGTGGGTGAGGGTTTTGTTTAGGTAAGGGTTAGGGTTAGAGTTAGGGTGAGGATTAGGGGAGGGTGAAGGTTAAGTTGAGGGGTAGGGTTAGGATGAGGCTTAGGGTTAGGGTTAGGGTGAGGGTTAGCGTTAGAGTGATGTTTAGTATGAGGGTGAGGGTTAATGTTAGGGTTAGCGTTAGGGAAAGTTTAGGGTTAGGGTTAGGGTGAGGGTTAGGGTGAGAGGTAAGTTTAGGGTTAGGGTGAAGGTTAGGGTTAGAGTTAGGGTTTGGTTTAGAGGGTTACGGTTAGGTTGATGTTTAGGGTGAGGGTGAGGGTTAGGATGAGGGTGAGGTTGAGGTTTAGGTTGAGGGTGAAGGTGAGGGTTACGGTTAAGGTTTGGGTTTGGGTGAGTGTGAGGGTTAGGGTTAGGATGATCATTAGGGTTATTGTTTGGGTTAGGGTTAGGGTGAGGGTGAGGGTTAGGGTTAGGGAAAGGATGAGGGTAAGGGTTAGGGTGAGGGTTAAGGTGAGGATAAGGTTTAGGGTTAGGGTTAGGGTGAGTGTTAGCGTGAGGGTCAGAGTGAGGGTTACGGTTAGGGTTAGGGTTAGGGTTAGGGTTAGGCTTAGGGTCAGGGTTAGGGTTAGGGTTAGGGTTAGGGTTAGGGTTAGGGTTAGGGTCAGGGTTAGGGTTAGGGTTAGGGTTAGGGTCAGGGTCAGGGTCAGGGTCAGGGTCAGGGTCAGGGTCAGGGTCAGGGTCAGGGTCAGGGTCAGGGTTAGGGTTAGGGTTAGGGTTAGGGTTAGGGTTAGGGTCAGGGTTAGGGTTAGGGTTAGGGTTAGGGTTAGGGTTAGGGTTAGGGTTAGGGTTAGGGTTAGGGTTAGGGTGAGGATAAGGGTTAGGGTGAGGGTTAGGGTGAGGATGAGGGTTAAGTTTAGGGTTAGGGTGAGGGTTAGGGTTTGGGTGATGTTTAGGGTGAGATTTAGGGTGAGGATGAGGGTTCGGGTGAGGGAGAGGCTTCAGGTGAGTTAGACGGTTAGGGTGTGGGTGAGGATTAGGGTTAGGATGAGGGTGAAGGTTAGGTTTAGGGTTAGTGTGAGGTTGAGAGTTAGGGGTAGGGTTAGGGTTGGGGTTAGGGTTAGGGTTAGCGTTAATGTGAGGGTTAGGGAGAGGGGTAGGCGTAGGGTTAGGGTGAGGTTTAG
>NW_024871403.1:12500-15000 GCF_019054845.1 Dipodomys spectabilis | reverse complement strand
TCAGGGTCAGGGTCAGGGTCAGGGTCAGGGTCAGGGTTAGGGTTAGGGTTAGGGTTAGGGTTAGGGTTAGGGTCAGGGTTAGGGTTAGGGTTAGGGTTAGGGTTAGGGTTAGGGTTAGGGTTAGGGTTAGGGTTAGGGTTAGGGTGAGGATAAGGGTTAGGGTGAGGGTTAGGGTGAGGATGAGGGTTAAGTTTAGGGTTAGGGTGAGGGTTAGGGTTTGGGTGATGTTTAGGGTGAGATTTAGGGTGAGGATGAGGGTTCGGGTGAGGGAGAGGCTTCAGGTGAGTTAGACGGTTAGGGTGTGGGTGAGGATTAGGGTTAGGATGAGGGTGAAGGTTAGGTTTAGGGTTAGTGTGAGGTTGAGAGTTAGGGGTAGGGTTAGGGTTGGGGTTAGGGTTAGGGTTAGCGTTAATGTGAGGGTTAGGGAGAGGGGTAGGCGTAGGGTTAGGGTGAGGTTTAGGGTGAATGTGAGGGTTAAGGTGAGAGTGAGGTTAAGGGTTAGGGTTAGGGTTAGGGTGAGGGTGAGGGTCAGTGTTAAGATTAGGGTTAGGGTTAGGGGTATTGAGAGGGTGAGGGTGAGGGTTAGGGTTAAGGTTAGTGTGAGGGTTAGGTTTAGGGTGAGGGTTAGGTTTAGGTTGAGGGTTAGGTTAAGGGTAAGGTTTACGGTGAGGGTTAGGGTTAGGGTTAGGGTTAGGGTGAGGGTCAGGGTGAGGTTTAGGGTCAGGTAGAGGGTTAGGGTTAGGCTGAGATGTAGGGTTAAGTTGATGTTTATTGTGAGGGTGAGGGTGAGGGTGAAGGTTAGGGTTAGGGTGATGTTTAGGGTGAGGTTTAGGGTTAGGGTAAGGTTTAGGGTTCGGGTGAGTGTGATGGTTAGGGTGTGGGTGAGGGTTTGGGTTAGGTTGAGTGTTAGGGTGACGGTGAGTGTTACGGTGAGGTTGAGGGTTAGGGTTAGGTTTAGGGTGAGGGTTAGGTTTAGGGTGAGGGTTCGGATGAGGGTTAGCGTGAGGGGTAGGTTTAGGGTTAGGGTGAGGGTTAGGTTTAGGCTGAGGGTTAGAGTTAGGTTTAGGGTGAGGTAAGGGTTATGGTGAGGGTTAAGTTGAGGGTGTGGGTGAGGGTTTTGTTTAGGTAAGGGTTAGGGTTAGAGTTAGGGTGAGGATTAGGGGAGGGTGAAGGTTAAGTTGAGGGGTAGGGTTAGGATGAGGCTTAGGGTTAGGGTTAGGGTGAGGGTTAGCGTTAGAGTGATGTTTAGTATGAGGGTGAGGGTTAATGTTAGGGTTAGCGTTAGGGAAAGTTTAGGGTTAGGGTTAGGGTGAGGGTTAGGGTGAGAGGTAAGTTTAGGGTTAGGGTGAAGGTTAGGGTTAGAGTTAGGGTTTGGTTTAGAGGGTTACGGTTAGGTTGATGTTTAGGGTGAGGGTGAGGGTTAGGATGAGGGTGAGGTTGAGGTTTAGGTTGAGGGTGAAGGTGAGGGTTACGGTTAAGGTTTGGGTTTGGGTGAGTGTGAGGGTTAGGGTTAGGATGATCATTAGGGTTATTGTTTGGGTTAGGGTTAGGGTGAGGGTGAGGGTTAGGGTTAGGGAAAGGATGAGGGTAAGGGTTAGGGTGAGGGTTAAGGTGAGGATAAGGTTTAGGGTTAGGGTTAGGGTGAGTGTTAGCGTGAGGGTCAGAGTGAGGGTTACGGTTAGGGTTAGGGTTAGGGTTAGGGTTAGGCTTAGGGTCAGGGTTAGGGTTAGGGTTAGGGTTAGGGTTAGGGTTAGGGTTAGGGTCAGGGTTAGGGTTAGGGTTAGGGTTAGGGTCAGGGTCAGGGTCAGGGTCAGGGTCAGGGTCAGGGTCAGGGTCAGGGTCAGGGTCAGGGTCAGGGTCAGGGTTAGGGTCAGGGTTAGGGTTAGGGTTAGGGTTAGGGTTAGGGTTAGGGTTAGGGTCAGGGTTATGGTTAGGGTTAGGGTTAGGGTTAGGGTTAGGGTTAGGGTTAGGGTTAGGGTGAGGATAAGGGTTAGGGTGAGGGTTAGGGTGAGGATGAGGGTTAAGTTTAGGGTTAGGGTGAGGGTTAGGGTTTGGGTGATGTTTAGGGTGAGATTTAGGGTGAGGATGAGGGTTCGGGTGAGGGAGAGGCTTCAGGTGAGTTTGAGGGTTAGGGTGTGGGTGAGGATTAGGGTTAGGATGAGGGTGAAGGTTAGGTTTAGGGTTAGTGTGAGGTTGAGAGTTAGGGGTAGGGTTAGGGTTGGGGTTAGGGTTAGGGTTAGCGTTAATGTGAGGGTTAGGGAGAGGGGTAGGCGTAGGGTTAGGGTGAGGTTTAGGGTGAATGTGAGGGTTAAGGTGAGAGTGAGGTTAAGGGTTAGGGTTAGGGTTAGGGTGAGGGTGAGGGTCAGTGTTAAGATTAGGGTTAGGGTTAGGGGTATTGAGAGGGTGAGGGTTAGGGTTAGGGTTAGGGTTAGGGTTAGGGTTAGGGTTAGGGTTAGGGTTAGGGTTAGGGTTAGGGTTAGGGTTAGGGTTAGGGTTAGGG
>NW_024871403.1:5000-7500 GCF_019054845.1 Dipodomys spectabilis | reverse complement strand
GGGTAAGGTTTAGGGTTCGGGTGAGTGTGATGGTTAGGGTGTGGGTGAGGGTTTGGGTTAGGTTGAGTGTTAGGGTGACGGTGAGTGTTACGGTGAGGTTGAGGGTTAGGGTTAGGTTTAGGGTGAGGGTTAGGTTTAGGGTGAGGGTTCGGATGAGGGTTAGCGTGAGGGGTAGGTTTAGGGTTAGGGTGAGGGTTAGGTTTAGGCTGAGGGTTAGAGTTAGGTTTAGGGTGAGGTAAGGGTTATGGTGAGGGTTAAGTTGAGGGTGTGGGTGAGGGTTTTGTTTAGGTAAGGGTTAGGGTTAGAGTTAGGGTGAGGATTAGGGGAGGGTGAAGGTTAAGTTGAGGGGTAGGGTTAGGATGAGGCTTAGGGTTAGGGTTAGGGTGAGGGTTAGCGTTAGAGTGATGTTTAGTATGAGGGTGAGGGTTAATGTTAGGGTTAGCGTTAGGGAAAGTTTAGGGTTAGGGTTAGGGTGAGGGTTAGGGTGAGAGGTAAGTTTAGGGTTAGGGTGAAGGTTAGGGTTAGAGTTAGGGTTTGGTTTAGAGGGTTACGGTTAGGTTGATGTTTAGGGTGAGGGTGAGGGTTAGGATGAGGGTGAGGTTGAGGTTTAGGTTGAGGGTGAAGGTGAGGGTTACGGTTAAGGTTTGGGTTTGGGTGAGTGTGAGGGTTAGGGTTAGGATGATCATTAGGGTTATTGTTTGGGTTAGGGTTAGGGTGAGGGTGAGGGTTAGGGTTAGGGAAAGGATGAGGGTAAGGGTTAGGGTGAGGGTTAAGGTGAGGATAAGGTTTAGGGTTAGGGTTAGGGTGAGTGTTAGCGTGAGGGTCAGAGTGAGGGTTACGGTTAGGGTTAGGGTTAGGGTTAGGGTTAGGCTTAGGGTCAGGGTTAGGGTTAGGGTTAGGGTTAGGGTTAGGGTTAGGGTCAGGGTTAGGGTTAGGGTTAGGGTTAGGGTCAGGGTCAGGGTCAGGGTCAGGGTCAGGGTCAGGGTCAGGGTCAGGGTCAGGGTCAGGGTCAGGGTCAGGGTCAGGGTTAGGGTTAGGGTTAGGGTTAGGGTTAGGGTTAGGGTCAGGGTTAGGGTTAGGGTTAGGGTTAGGGTTAGGGTTAGGGTTAGGGTTAGGGTTAGGGTGAGGATAAGGGTTAGGGTGAGGGTTAGGGTGAGGATGAGGGTTAAGTTTAGGGTTAGGGTGAGGGTTAGGGTTTGGGTGATGTTTAGGGTGAGATTTAGGGTGAGGATGAGGGTTCGGGTGAGGGAGAGGCTTCAGGTGAGTTAGACGGTTAGGGTGTGGGTGAGGATTAGGGTTAGGATGAGGGTGAAGGTTAGGTTTAGGGTTAGTGTGAGGTTGAGAGTTAGGGGTAGGGTTAGGGTTGGGGTTAGGGTTAGGGTTAGCGTTAATGTGAGGGTTAGGGAGAGGGGTAGGCGTAGGGTTAGGGTGAGGTTTAGGGTGAATGTGAGGGTTAAGGTGAGAGTGAGGTTAAGGGTTAGGGTTAGGGTTAGGGTGAGGGTGAGGGTCAGTGTTAAGATTAGGGTTAGGGTTAGGGGTATTGAGAGGGTGAGGGTGAGGGTTAGGGTTAAGGTTAGTGTGAGGGTTAGGTTTAGGGTGAGGGTTAGGTTTAGGTTGAGGGTTAGGTTAAGGGTAAGGTTTACGGTGAGGGTTAGGGTTAGGGTTAGGGTTAGGGTGAGGGTCAGGGTGAGGTTTAGGGTCAGGTAGAGGGTTAGGGTTAGGCTGAGATGTAGGGTTAAGTTGATGTTTATTGTGAGGGTGAGGGTGAGGGTGAAGGTTAGGGTTAGGGTGATGTTTAGGGTGAGGTTTAGGGTTAGGGTAAGGTTTAGGGTTCGGGTGAGTGTGATGGTTAGGGTGTGGGTGAGGGTTTGGGTTAGGTTGAGTGTTAGGGTGACGGTGAGTGTTACGGTGAGGTTGAGGGTTAGGGTTAGGTTTAGGGTGAGGGTTAGGTTTAGGGTGAGGGTTCGGATGAGGGTTAGCGTGAGGGGTAGGTTTAGGGTTAGGGTGAGGGTTAGGTTTAGGCTGAGGGTTAGAGTTAGGTTTAGGGTGAGGTAAGGGTTATGGTGAGGGTTAAGTTGAGGGTGTGGGTGAGGGTTTTGTTTAGGTAAGGGTTAGGGTTAGAGTTAGGGTGAGGATTAGGGGAGGGTGAAGGTTAAGTTGAGGGGTAGGGTTAGGATGAGGCTTAGGGTTAGGGTTAGGGTGAGGGTTAGCGTTAGAGTGATGTTTAGTATGAGGGTGAGGGTTAATGTTAGGGTTAGCGTTAGGGAAAGTTTAGGGTTAGGGTTAGGGTGAGGGTTAGGGTGAGAGGTAAGTTTAGGGTTAGGGTGAAGGTTAGGGTTAGAGTTAGGGTTTGGTTTAGAGGGTTACGGTTAGGTTGATGTTTAGGGTGAGGGTGAGGGTTAGGATGAGGGTGAGGTTGAGGTTTAGGTTGAGGGTGAAGGTGAGGGTTACGGTTAAGGTTTGGGTTTGGGTGAGTGTGAGGGTTAGGGTTAGGATGATC